>NC_073696.1:159060899-159300318 GCF_029784165.1 Wyeomyia smithii
ACAGCGGTGCGGGAGAATTATTCTTGCTGATATATCAGCTGCGTATCGAATCACTGGCGGGGTAGCCTGCCCCTACCAGTGTGCAGAAGATGTTTCTGCCGATAAACTACCGGCTATTGTTATCGCGCAGCACAAGAACTAATCGACAAAAAAACACCCGTACGATAACTCGTGTATTGTTATTTTGCAAACTCAAACGGAGATGAACAATTTGCGTCTAATCGAGACGAAAGCAAAACAACGAATGCTATTTATTGAGATGTCTGTGATCTTTCATGAACGCTCCAATCTATTGTGGATGATGAAGATTGTCTAGAAATTTGAAGTTATGTAACGTTGCATCGCTATGTGTTGAAAAAAGAATTTGTTTCTTTTTTTATTTTTGATTGAATATATGTGTTTGATCTTGCTGTAAGGATAAGATTTTGCTTTAAAGATAATAAATGTGCAATTGATGAAATGTATTTATGTAATTATTTTGTAAATGTAATTAATGTAGGGTTGGCTAAGGTTTTGAAATTGGTTTTGTACTTAGAGATGATTTGAATTCTAGGTGTTATAATTAATCTACATAATAAGTTCTATTTAATTAGTGGTAATTTGTTTTCGTTATAAGTTGAAAAAGTTTTGTTATGGGTTATTATAATTTGGTCATTTGCGAAAGAAAAATAAACAAAAAAAATTTTTTTCTTAAACGTTTAATATTCTTATATATCATTTATTTTAATATCTATTTTTATTGTTGTTATAGGAGGTCTTAAAGTTGAAATTTAAGATTTTTTTTTAAGGAAAATGTTTTTATAGATATTTATAAGGTTTTTTTTTGTTTTAAGATGTGAGATTCGTCTTGTGTTGTTTATTCTGTATTTTATTTGCAACTTTTTGTTGTTGTTGCTAGTATTGTGAAAGTTATCGGATTATAGTTAAATGAAAATAAAATTACATGATCTTTAAAAAAAATGAATCTTACAAAATATTACAGTGTTATTGATGAGTCTTTTGCTAATCTGTTCGGTTTATGACTGATTTATGTAATTTGTTTTATAAATGTTTTTAAAATTAGTGAGACAATGATTATGTAATTTGGTAGAATTTGCATTGATATAGTTGCTCTGTCAGACTATACTCTAAGTATAATCAGATGAGAACAAAAATATATGAATGCAATATTTCTAACCATGTTACATAAACACATAAATTTATATTATCTAAAGTTAGGTTTAGCAGAATTGTTTAGCACATATTTCGTGACTATGGAAAAACTGTTTGTTGTGTTTTTTTTTAATTTAGGTTAGGTTATTTTTTTACGTTTGTTTTAATGTCATGTAATGTTTTAGTTTGGTTATTGCTTTGTTTGTGAAAATAAGGAAAATGTGATAATTATTTTTATGTCATATTTTGTAATGTTATGGTTATATATGAGTTGGTACTGTTGAATAAATTTGTTGGATAAAGATAATTTAGATAAAAATATTAAAACGAATTGAAATATAATTAGAAATATAATTAGGAATTAGGAATAATAAGGATTAGTAAACCAATGAAAAGGTTAGCAATATTATGTTAACTAATAATAAGTGTATAAATTTTAGGTTATGAAATTACTTAATTTAAGGTATATAATTGGACTGCTTTTCTATTTGCTGTGTTTAATTTAAAAATTTGTAATATTTTTATGATATTATAAAATTATGATTATGTTTATTAGTTAGTTAGTTATTGAAAATGATCGTGAAGGATTAAAGTTTAAATCTCTTATTAATTTTATGACGTCCTTCTGGTCATCATTAAAGTGCCAGGCATCCGGGGTATTAAAAAATTAAATTATTATGGCTACGAGACGCTAGAGTCCGTGCACTTCTTATTCACCCGGGCATCCGATAACCATTTTGGTTCGGGCATGTGGGGCAAAATTCCATCCAATTATTTTTCATATTTTATTTATTGATTGGGCGCAGGCTTGCTACCCTATTCTACTATATTTTATAACATGACTCCCAGGAATATATTTTTCTTAATTTCTATGCCTTGCTATGGATTTTTAGCCTATTCGCATAGCAGGACAGGCTGCTAGGGATTTTGAGCCTATTCACCTAGCAGCTCTTTAATAAATAAATAAATATATATTTTTTTTTATTGTTGCAGGCTTTCACCGCGCTCTCATAACGACAATTTTTAATCGTAGTATTTTAGTTTAGTTTAGTTTTAGAGCTCGAGGAAAAGGATTATTTCGAATGAAGGAAAAATTTTGGTAAGTGAAAATGAGACAAAAACAAGTTAAAGTTAAAATGTTACTCCCACCTTAGGCTGGTCAGGCTCAAGATGAAAGCTGTTTCTTTATTCGGGTACACAGAAGTGACCAGCCTCGTGTACCGGAATAAAAAAATTAAAATAAAGTGAAATTCATAAAGATTTTTTTTTGAAAATATAGAATAATTGTCTGCAAGGAATGAATGAGGAGCATAGGTAGTTTGTAGTGTAGGGGGTGAAAATGAAATTGAACATAACTGAAAATAGCTGAAAGTTGATTTTAACCTAGTTTAGATTTTTTTTTTGGCTGGTTAGTAAGTTAATATTTAAGTTTGAATTGCTGATATGTTTTTCCAGCATGTTTTAATTTTGAACCTTCAATTTTTTTCAACTAAAATAAAAACGCACAAGACCCGTAATTTATTCCAATGGGTTATTTGTCCTAGAATAAACCTGATTTATTATTTTTTTTTATACTGTTCTCTGTACTTTTATTTGAAATATCTTTATTCGTTATGAAATATTTTATTTTTGTAATATTATTTTTATTTGAATCGATTTGAATCCGGATTATTTGTTTTATGGTGACTCAATTTTCTTCCTTTTCTGTTACTGCTTACTATTAGCATCGCGTTTCTCATATTCGCCAATGTTTTTTTGCATCTTTTTAAAAATTCATTTTTTGATAATAGCTATGATTGCTTGCATGTTTCTAAGTATTTATCCATTCACTGTTTCCACTCTTCGTATAGCCTCAGATATGATTAATGATTAACCTATTCTCTACCATTTTCAGTAGCTTCAAACTATTACTTGTATTATCGTTGCCTTTTTTGCAGTTGCTCCTTAATGGGTAATTCGTTTCGTTTCATGTTATTTGTGTGTATTTAATAAATTTTTAATTATTTAGAGAAGTTTGATTAATGCCGAAATGTACTGTCACGGTCGCCATGAGGTAACTAAAAATGGTCCGGCTTCCTAGCCGGACCCGGGAGTGTCATCTAGCAGTAAAGACACGACGAACGTTGGTACTCGAATGAATCGCACTGAGCGATCAGTTTATTGTACACGTCGGTAGCAATACCCTTTTCTGCTGATGCAGCGGGTGATCGCACCGTCGTTTTATGCTGATGCGATATATGATCGCACCGCTTGTTTTATATTTACTTTTATTCTAAATGGTGCTTGGAATAAGTCCATTACAGGGGTAAATTTCTTAATTTATACTTAATATTGAGTAAGAGCTATAAGTGTAGTTGCCTGGTCGCCGTTGCCGTTTACGTCTCCGTTCTATCAGTGTTGGAGTGTCCCTCGATTGGAAACTTAAATTGATCGAATCATAAAAAATTATTCGAGTTTGCAATTAACGATCGTAATTTATATATTCTTTCGTTATTTAAATGATGAAGCGGAGTAGCCAGAAAATATTTTTCTGGAAAAAGGGGGTATAATGGAATCTAAAATTCCGGAGAATCGAGTCTCCGGATGATCGAGTCCGACCTGTGAAAGTAACATCATTCTTTTCATGTATTTTTCTCGACCGATAAAGCGAGTGCTTACTTAAGCGCGTCATTTACGACAGATCTTATCTATTAATTCAAAACTTTTTTTTTTAATTGTAGTACCGAACCCATAAAGTTACCAAAACCTGGAAAATCGTATGGCTGGGATTAGCAGCTGCATCACGTCGCACCTGAAAGAGAAGAATAGTATGGATTCGTATCTTTTTATAGGCAATTAATAAAACCATTAATAAATCAAATATCTTTTCATTTTGTTTAGCAATTAAGTCATTTACTGCTATTCACATAACAGTCTAATGTAAGTGAGTGTTTTCTTGTTTTTTTTTTCCTGCAAAAATGAGTTCATTTTATTATGCTCTTTAAGAATGACCAATAAAAATGTGATGTTCGTTCCACACAACGTCGATCTTTTTTTGTTCTCTGGATAGGGATACCATCTAGTCCGAGTTTAAAATCAAGACACCTTTAATTTTGGCACAAATTTGATCTAATATAAACTAGCAAACCGGCACTACCAGGCGGGATTCATGGGTGCCCTGGCCACCACGGATCAGATATTCGCGGATCGGCAAGACATACAGAAATGCCGCGAATACAACGTGCCCACACATCATTAGTTTATCGATTTTAAATCGGCGTACGACACAATCCATCGAGACCAGCTATGGTAAATTATGCACGACCTCGGATTTCCTGACAAACTAACGCGGTTGTTCAAAGCGACGAAGCGACGAGTAATGTGTGTAGTTCGAGTATCGGGGGCACTTTTGAGTCCCTTTGAAACTCGAAAAGGTTTAAGGCAAGGGTGTGGTCTCTCGTTTCTACTGTATAACATTGCCTTGGAAGGTGTCATTAGAATAGCGGGACTTAATACGAGTGACATGATATTTCAAAAATCGGTTCAACTGTTTGGTTTCGCCGACGATTTCGACATTGCGGCTCGGACCTTTGTGAAGATGGCGGATACGTACATCGGACTAAAGCCCGAAGCCAAACGGATTGGACTGGTCATCAATGCATCGAAGACGAAGTACATGAAAGGAAGGGGTTGACGAGAAGACATGCTAACCTCCCACCTCGAGTTCAAGTTGGTGGCGATGAAATCGAGGTGGTCGACGAGTGCACAGCGGGCAAGGTGGATCGATCAGGTTGAAGACGACCTGTAGACTCTACGCAGACTGCAGAGCTGGCGAGCTGCAGCCATGGAACTTTTGGACGACTTTCACGTACAGCAAAGGCCGCACCACGGCTTGGGACTGTTTGGTAAGGTGAACTAGCAAACCAAGAAAAAATCGCTCTTATATAACTCCGTACTATTGCTTATTATGAGATGGTACAATAAATTTGGATGTTTTCACAAAGTTCTTCAATAAAAAGATGTCAAATTCATCTACTATTACAAAACTATACATTGTTAGTTACCATTTTCTCTCAAAAACTCAGCTTTCGTAACAATGCAAATAGATTCAACCGAACACAAAATTCAATCTCAGTGAACGTTGTATCCCGAAATCGGAAAAAAATTAATTTCCAAAAAAAATCTGCGTATTGTCAAACTACAACATTGAATATTTTAGGAAAATCAGGACAAATGCTAGAATATGAAAAATAAATCAGGACGCCCAAATAGGATTTCAAAATCAGGACATGTCCTGCTAAATCAGGACGGATGGTATCCCTATCTCTGGATGTTCCACGTAATTATTAGTATAACAGTCCTAGGTTTTATAGAAAATATTTCTGCGTTTATTACCATTCTGGAAGGCTTGTCTCTCTCCTAGGTTGAGGGGCTTGACGGTTCTGCAATAAGTAATATCTGGCTTCTAGAATTAGGGACTGCCAGCTCGCAAATTAAACTTTACGTCATGACCAGATATCGATTCAGGGTGGCCACCCAACCGGGAAAACCGGGAAACAACCGGGAATTGTTTAGAACCGGGAAAAAACCGGGAATTCCACTGAATATCGCCAAGAGAACACAATACTGCTGAGTAAGTCTTGTACTCGAGAAAACGCACCAGACAAAAGTGTTCGTCGAAAATTTATTTAATTCGGATTTTCTTGTAACTTTCAGGGAATGAACTAATACATATAAATTGTGTTCCGGCATAATTATTTTATTCAATTTCCTTTCCATCCCTGAAATCTCGCACCATTCCCTTAAGACCCCTTATAACCTTTTGCGCAACAGTGGAGTCGACCTTTTTAGTTACATTCATCCATTTTTATCTCAACTCAAACTCGGTCTCAATAGCTTGGACGATTTTCGAACTTTGGCTTTCATTATGAAATTGGGTGGTGGTTTTTGGTACAAAAAATACGTTATTGTCTCTATAGCAATCCAACATCGATCGCGCCTAATGGCATGATGCCAGGACCGGCCAAAATCATGTCTCGCCTCCGTGGGACCGCAGAAAGGGTAATGGACGCTTCTGGAGGCACTCGGTGCGGTACATTTCGCTGTTAATGGTACCCGTTGTGATGTACGGTTTACTCAGTTTTCCAACAGAGCATGTATTTTTTGGCGAATTTGTCCACTTCTTCCTTAGGTCTTCTGGAACATCGAACTGTGATTTGGCAACGTAGAACTCCAGCCCCAGTATCTGCTTTGCGTCTGTCTCGATGTTGGTTTCGTTATCGTTAACCACTCTGTTTTGTTGATCACGCCGGTTTGGTGCCTTCCGAACCTTAATATACGAAACCCAGCTCGTTTCATTGTTTGCTAAACGAACTAGGTGGAACACTCTGCCTTCAGATCAGAGCCGCGAATCGAATGGTTCGGAGTACGCTTGAAATAATTCAACATCTTTCGAAACTTTAGAGAGTCAGCTGTCTTCGATTTTCTTTTACTTCCAGCCCGCAGCTCGGTCGCCTGGAACTCCTTAAACGACTTTACCAGTCGAGACACAGTTGTATGGGTGATTCTCAGTTGTCTTCCGATCAATCTTATGGTCGCAGTCGGATTTTCCATGACGGCGTGCAAAATGGTGCATTTGTTTCGAGTGCAGGCGCTATGCAATCGATGAAGACATTACTGATTTCCTACCACCGTAGCGAGAAGCGCTTCAATAGTTTTTGGAGAGATCTGATGGCCGGTTCAGGCAAGAACCTTACTGACTTGACCATATTTATTAAGAGGACTTTGATTATATCCCATGGCAGAATTTGTGACAGAATTTGTAAAACGAGATATTGTAGCGGTCATGGTTCAGGTGCCAACCACCAGGGGGAATACTGAGGTAATTGTTGCTTCGGCTTATTTTCCAGGTGAAATAAATGAGGCGCCTCCTCCTGAGATTGCTTCGTTTGTCAAATTTTGCAGAGACAATAATAGGGCATTCATCATAGGCTGTGATGCCAACGCTCACCATACAGTTTGGGGGAGCAAGGGTGTTAATGGTCGTGGTGAGTGCCTATTGGAGTTTCTCTCGTCAAATAATATAGATATATGCAATAAAGGTAACAAACCAACATTTACAAACGCTATCAGAGGTGAAGTTTTGGATCTGACGCTATGCAGTCCAGCAATTTCTGAAAAAAATTGTTAACTGGCATGCATCGGATGAAACCTCACTATCTGATCACAAGCACATTTTGTTTGAATGGATTGGTGGGAAACCATCAGCTGTTACTTACAGAGATCCTAAAAAAACAGACTGGGATCAATATGCACAATATTTGCGAAAAGAATCACCTTTAAATTATAGCAGAATTGAAACAGTTTCAGAATTGGAATCTATGACAATTCAGCTAAATGAAATGGTGATAAATGCATACAATAAAAGTTGTCCCGCCAAACAATCGTCCTCAAGTAGGGACGTGCCATGGTGGAACAAGAAGCTTGAAAGTTTTCGAAAAAATAGTCGGAAACTTTTTAATAAAGCAAAACGTACTTCAGACTGGGCTCAATATAGAAGAGCCTTAACTGAATATAGCAATGAAATCCGGAAATCTAGAAGAAGGTCTTGGGTTCAAATGTGTGAATCTATAGAAAAAAACTCCAGTTGTTTCTAGATAACAAAAGACTCTTGCCAAAGATCATACCGTTGAGCTTGGCAATCTAAAGCGTCACGACGGAATCTATACTAGTGGTCCTCGTGATACCTTAAATCTAATGATGGAAACGCATTTTCCCGGTTCTATTGAAAAGACGGATTCAGCCATCTCTGATTTAGTTGAAATTTGTTCTACGCAGACTAGCTCTCGGTCTGCTAGAACGGAAAATACTGTATCAGATGTGGCGTGTGAAATTTTTACGAGAACCAGGGTGGAAAGTGCTATGAGATCCTTTGAGCCTTTTAAGTCTGCAAGTGTAGATGGAATATTTCCAGCATTGCTTCAAAAAGGTGAAGCAATACTAATTCCTTCTCTCATTGAGATTTTCAAGGCCAGTTTAAGGTTGAATCATATTCCATCAAAATGGAGGGTAGTAAGAGTAATCTTTATACCTAAAACTGGGAAGCGTGATAAGACGCATCCTAAATCATTCAGACCCATTAGTCTTTCTTCGGTTTTGTTGAAGACAATGGAAAAAGTGCTGAATGATTTCATTCATACATCTTACATGCAAACAAAACCGCTTTCAAAGTTCCAGTTTGCCTATCAAACTGGAAAATCCACTATAACAGCGCTTCATACGCTGGTCATGAAAATTGAAAAGTCACTTTCAGCTAAAGAAATTGCTCTGTGCTCTTTCTTAGATATTGAAGGTGCTTTTGATAATGCGTCCTATTCTTCAATGTCTAGTGCAATGAAGAACAAAGGATTTCACACGAGCATTGTTAACTGGATTCATACCATGCTTGCAAAAAGAGAAATCACTTCTGAGTTGGGAGGCTCGTCTATCATGATAAGGGCAACGAAAGGATGTCCGCAAGGAGGTGTTCTTTCGCCACTTATGTGGTCTTTGGTGGTGGACGATCTTCTCAAAAGCTTAGAAGCAAAAGGTTTCGAAGTTGTGGGCTTTGCAGATGACATAGTCATCTTGGTAAGAGGAAAGTTCGACAACATAGTTTCGGAAAGAATGCAGGAGGCTTTGGAGTATACCCAGTCTTGGTGTATAAAGGAGGGTCTCAGCATTAATCCGACAAAAGCTGTAATCGTACCTTCACTAGAAAGAGGAAATTCAATCTAAAAACTCTCAAGATTGGAGGAGTAGAAATTCCATTCAGTGAACAGGTTAAATACTTAGGAGTTATCCTTGATGCCAAGCTAAACTGGAATGCACATCTTGACTATGCAATCAACAGGGTGGTCAGTGCATTATGGTTGTGCTCCAAAACCGTTGGGAGAAAGTGGGGCTTGAGACCGAAAATGGTAATGTGGATATTCACATCTATTATACGTCCAAAACTGACCTACGCTGCGTTAGTGTGGTGGCCAAAAACCAAAGAGTCCACCGCTAGAACAAAGCTAGATAAAGCTCAACGACTTGCGTGCATTGCTATAACAGGAGCAATGCAAAGCACCCCGTCAATAGCTCTTGATGCAATTCTTCATCTGCTGCCGTTGTACGAATACGTGCAACTAGAAGCAGAAAAGAGTGCCTTGAAGCTAAAAAGAACAAAAACTATATTGTCAGGTGATCTTGTGGGTCACCTGACAATACTGGACTTTTTCAAAAGAGGGCCAGTGATGAGTATGAATGGAGACTGGATGGCTCCTCAGGATAACCATGATATTCCCTACAAGGTATGCGAAACGTCGCGTGCAGACTGGGAAGTCGGAGTTCCTGATGTCCGTCCCGGTTCAACGATATTTTTCACAGACGGCTCAAAAATAGGTACCAAAACTGGTGCAGGAATCTTCGGCCCTGGAATTAATATTTCAGTGGCAATGGGACACTGGCCAACAGTGTTTCAAGCAGAGATTTTTGCAATCCTTGAATGTGCGAGTGTATGTCTGACTAGGAAATACATACATGCAAATATTTGTATTTTCTCTGACAGTCAAGCAGCACTGAAAGCACTTGATGCTTATAAATGTACATCCAAGATAGTCTGGGAATGTATTCTCACATTGCGACAGCTATTTCAAACAAACTTAGTAAATTTGTATTGGGTTCCAGGACATTGTGGCATTGGTGGGAATGAAAAGGCAGACGAACTTGCAAAACAAGGATCTAACTCACAGTTTATCGGCCCAGAACCTTTCTGCGGTATATCAAACTGTGCAGTGAAAATGGAGCTTAAACGCTGGGAGGAACAAAAGGTGATAACCAATTGGTTTGATGTCAAAAAGTGTTCCCAATCTAAAAGATTTATCACACCAAACGAGAATCATTCAAAAAAGCTCCTAGAGCTCAACAAAAGAGCTCTTTGTACATACGTCGGCCTAGTAACGGGGCACTGTCCGAGTAGATATCATTTAAAGAACATTGGCCGGGTTCAGGATGATATCTGTCGCTTTTGTAATATGGAAAGCGAGACATCGGAACATCTGCTGTGCAGTTGTGGTGCATTATTTAAACGCAGATCAAGGTTTCTTGGCAGTGGCTGTTTACAGCCCAAAGAGATTTGGTCTTTGAATCCTGGGAAGGTGATTGGCTTCATAAACCATATTTCACCTGACTGGGAGCGTGTCGGTGCAGGTACCTGATCACTCAACAATAGTGGTCATTGTATTTTGCAAGGGGACACGTATAGCAATTGACTGGGATATATAATACAAAAGTTCACATCAATGGACAACGTAATTCTATTTCCCTAACACAAAAAATAAAAAAAAAATCCCATGGCAATGCCACAAGGATTAGGAAAGCCTTGTAGAACAGCGCTTGGTGTACGATGCAGTACAGGATGCCGGTGAAGTGTACGAAATTGATATCACCAAGTCTATGATGTTAAATTGATGAAGACAAAGAAGAAGGAGCAGTCAAATCAAGATGAAGAAGCCCGGAAAAAATGCCAGTGCCATTAAAGCAATAGAAGCCAAAAAGGCAAAATTTCTCGCGGGCATCCATAAAAAGGCAGCACTGATGGATGAAGAGATGCGTGCGCTGCTGAAGTAATGTGTTTGAAGTGTTTTGAAAATCTGATTGGCCTGATTAAATTGAAGTTTGTTTTGCAAGAAATGTGTGACATAATTCTTTCATTTATTGATTCTTATATGCTTGAGGTAAGAGTGGTTCCTTCAAACTTAATTTGGCCTTGGAGTCCCCTGTAATGAGTATTTTATGCGTGGTTAAAAAAATACTCGTAGACCAGATCTTCTCTCGAAAAAGATGAGTCCGTCACATTCCTCGAATTTTTGCTATTTGATTTTTGAATCCAATAAGGCTGAATACGTTTAAGTAGTGACTTTGAGCATATTATGATGTAAATCGAAAGTCATGTTTTTTTCAATCCTTAACTTGTGGAAAACTACAGAATTCAGAAGTACAATTAATCGGGTAAAATATTTGAACGAACCGGGAAAAAAACCGGGAATTTCATTTTGGGTTTTGAGTGGCCACCCTGTCGATTGTAAAACACCTCAATCGTCCTTTGAAAACATTTTTAGGGTCTTTTTGGTCAAAACAGGGTGGCCAGCGAACCGAGAAAACCGGGAAAACCGGAAATTTGAAAATGACCCGGGAAAAACCCGGGAATTTAAATACCGAACCGGGAAATTTATAATGTTGAATTCAAACATTAGAGTTAAAAATCAGTGCTGCACTGTATATTTCATTCACTGCATACTTGTTTGTTTTTAAATAGTTTATTTGACACGGCACGATACAATTTATGTTTAACTGAGCCAAGTACATTTTTTTTAAGTTCTAAATTAGCAGGGAAAAGAGGGAGGCCTTTTCTTTATTCTCGCGGCCGACTACGAGCTAGTGGGGATTTAAGGTGAGAGGAGGGGAGTTACAATTTTGATTTCAACAATATTGAGTTATACGATTTATTTATTTGTACATGGCTAAGCAGTGATGTTCTATTTGAGCAGTTTGGACTGAGGTGTCTGCGTGAACATGAAGATGCCGAGTCTTCGTTTGGGTGTCTCCAGCTTAGTGTATCATCTTCTTTCAGCGTGTAGCGGGAATGGTAATCTAACAAATAGATAGAAGAGTTTCATATTTTAATACCAGCGTGTTTTATGAACACGTATAGCTGTGTCATGTACTGGAGATCACCGCTTCCCAGAATGTCTCTAACGGGTACGTTCGGTTGTTTTTCTCGGGCCCGAAGGGAATCTATAAGCTCAGACCTAACACCACAGTATTCGGTGCACGACCAAACAACATGCTCGATGTCATGGTAGCCATCGCCACAAACGCAGTGATTACTGTCTACAAGCCCTATACGAAAGAGATGCGTGTTTAACGTATAGTGATTGGACATAAGTCTGGACATCACGCGAATGAAGTCCCGACCTACATCCAACCCCTTGAACCATGCTTTCGTCGATACCTTAGGAAAAATGGAATGTAGCCACCGTCCCAGTTCATCTGAGTTCCATGATGATTGCCAACTGTTGAGTGTTCTCTGACGCAAAATGCTATAAAATTCATCAAAAGCAATTGGTCTTTCATAAATATCGCCGTCAATAGCACCCACCTTAGCTAAAGAGTCAGCCTTTTCGTTACCCGGAATCGAGCATTGAGAAGGGACCCACGCTAAGGTAACCCGGTAATTTTTATCTGTTAAAGCACTTAAAAACCGCCGTATTTTCCCCAGGAAATACGGGGTGTGCTTCGCAGGCTTCATTGATCGCAGAGCCTCAATGGCACTGAGACTATCTGTGAAGATGAAGTAGTGGTCTATGGGTAGGGTTTCGATGATTCCAAGAGAGTACTGAATAGCAGCAAGTTCTGCGACGTACACGGAAGCAGGAGCATCGAGTTTGTAGGAGGCGGTAAAATTTTCGTGGAAAACACCGAAGCCAGTGGACTCATCTAGATTAGATCCGTCAGTGTAAAAGCTTTTATCATAACTAACATGTTTAAACTTATTGGAAAAAATCTTAGGGATCTCTTGGGGTCGCAATTGATCCGGGATACCAGAAATGTCTTGTTTCATGGTGGTGTCGAAGAATATAGCATTATTAGAAGTAGCTAAAAGTGCGACATTGGAGGAATCGTATGAAGAAGGTTTAATATCTTGAGCCATATAGTCAAAATATAAAGTCATAAATCTGGATTGAGATTGAAGGTCGACCAACCTCTCGAAATTTTCAATTACTAATGGGTTCATAACTGTGCATCGAATTAGCAACCGGTAAGAGAGATTCCAAAAACGATGTTTCAACGGAAGAATACCCGCTAGCACTTCAAGACTCATCGTATGGGTCGACTGCATGCAACCCAAGGCAATACGCAAACAACGATATTGTATTCTCTCTAATTTTATAATGTGCGTGTTCGCGGCGGAGCGAAAGCAGAAACAGCCGTACTCAAGAACTGACAATATCGTTGTTTGGTATAACCTTAGAAGGTCTCCTGGGTGAGCACCCCACCAAGTTCCGGTAATCGTACGAAGAAAATTAATCCTCTGTTGGCATTTTTGTGTCAGATACCTAATATGACAAGCCCAGGTGCATTTGGAGTCGAACCAGACCCCGAGATATTTAGCGACTAAAACCTGAGAGATCGTTTTACCCGTTAGTAGGAGCTGCAGCTGAGCTGGGTTATGCTTCCTAGAAAAAACGACCAGCTCAGTTTTCTCCGGAGAGAATTCGATACCCAGCTTAAGAGCCCATTCAGACAAATTGTCTAAGGTATCTTGCAATGGTCCTTGCAGGTCGCTAGCCTTGCCACCAGTAATGGATACAACGCTATCGTCTGCAAGTTGCCTTAGCGTGCATGAATTTGCAAGACATTCATCGATGTCATTGACGTAAAAATTATATAAGAGAGGACTTAAACATGAGCCCTGGGGGAGGCCCATGTAACTAATTCGGGAAGTTGTCGAATCGCCATGTGAGAAATACATATGCTTTTCTGACAACAAATTGAGCAAAAATTTATTCAAATATGGTGAAAGTCCCTGCGAATGAAGTTTCGCGCTTAAAACTTCTACAGAGACAGAGTCAAAAGCCCCCTTAATATCCATGAACGCAGAAGCCATTTGCTCTTTTCGAGCAAAGGCTAGTTGAATTTCAGTAGAAAGCAACGCTAGGCAATCGTTCGTCCCTTTGCCCCGGCGAAAGCCAAATTGAGTATCTGAAAGTAACCCGTTTGTTTCGACCCATTTGTCTAACCGTAAGAGGATCATTTTCTCCATTAATTTCCGGAGGCAAGAGAGCATCGCAATCGGCCTATATGAATTGTGATCAGAGGCAGGTTTCCCGGGTTTCCGAATAGCAATGACTTTTACCTCCCTCCAGTCATGCGGAACAATATTTAGCTCAAGAAACTTGTTGAATAAATTCAACAAGCGTCTTTTTGCAGAGTCGGGTAGGTTCTTCAACAGGTTGAATTTTATTCTATCTAACCCTGGAGCCTTATTGTTGCACGACAGGAAAGCCATTGAAAATTCCAACATCGAAAATGGAGGCTCTTCCGTAGTTACTAATAACGCGTCGCGAAAGGTTTTCTGTTCCGGTACAGAGTCTGGACAGACCTTTTTGGCAAAATCGAGTATCCAGCGATCTGAATACTCCTCGCTTTCATTCGAAACGTCACGGTTCCGCATGCGCCTGGCGGTATCCCAAAGAGTGCTCATCGCTGTTTCCCTGGACAACGCGTTTACGAACCGCCGCCAGTACCCGCGTTTTTTCGCCTTTACTAAGCTCTTCATCTGCCTGCCCAGTGCCTCGTACTTTCGAAGCAGGTTGACAGTGCCGTACTCCCGGTAGTCCTTATACGCCGCGGACCTTCGCGCGTACAGCTCAGAGCACTCTTTGTCCCACCATTTGTTGGGAGGGCGCTGTCTAATCGTTACCCCGGGTATCAGTTTCGTCTGAGCTTGAGTCGCGGCGTCGATTATCAAGCCAGCTAAGAACGCGTATTCTTCCTCCGGAGGAAGTTCCTCGTGAGTCTCGATAGATTGCGCTATAATAGACTCATAACACTTCCAATCAATATTACGTGTAAGGTCGTAGGAAATATTGATTGGGTTCGGGGGAGTTGAACCATTAGCAATTGATATAACGATTGGAAGATGATCACTACCGTGGGGATCGTTGATTACTTTCCACCGGCAATCTAGCGCTAGTGATGTCGAGCAGAGGGATAGGTCAAGCACGCTTTCACGTGCTGGAGGATTAGGTACACGTGTCGCTTCCCCAGTATTCAAAACTGTCATATTGAAGTCGTCGATCAAGTTACAGATTAAAGAAGATCGGTTGTCGTCGTACAGCGACCCCCATAGCGAACAGTGAGAATTAAAATCTCCCAATATCAAAAAAGGCGCGGGAAGCAACTCTGCTATATCAGTGAGATGCTTCTGTTCAATCCGCGCGGATGGAGGCATATATAACGAAACAAGGCATAGGTCTTTTCCATCCATATTCGTTTGAATGGCAACGACTTCAATATTCGAGATCGAGGGGAGGTCGATTCGGAAGAAGGAATAGCACTTTTTAATCCCTAAAAGTACCCCTCCACCGTGTGAGTCTCGATCTCGACGAATAATGTTAAAATCGTGGAAATTGAGTTGATCGTTTGAATTGAGAAAGGTTTCACAGAGCGCAAATGCGTCACAATTGTATGTATTTATTAAATGAGAAAATAGATCGAATTTGGGGATGATACTTCTGCAATTCCACTGTAATACAGTGATAAAATTCCTAACCTCTTTCGCCGTATTAGTCATCGAAAGATATGATAGCTGAAATGAGGGGCCAAG
Organism: Wyeomyia smithii; assembly: GCF_029784165.1. Lineage (NCBI taxonomy): Eukaryota > Metazoa > Arthropoda > Insecta > Diptera > Culicidae > Wyeomyia > Wyeomyia smithii. The sequence goes on from NC_073696.1 coordinate 159,076,444, forward strand.
TTGCTGCTAGTTGCATCAAAAAGGTTTTCACTGTAGGAAGAAGGGCAAGAAGAATATTTTGTAGGGGATCTGGTATGTTGAATGTTTTAAATATCCAGTCCACAATATCAGAAAATTTTATGAACCCTGTTTCTATTTTATCTTCTGATCGAGAAATGGGTGCCCGAGGGGTTTTTGGTGCCCCAGGAAGCGGTGGGTACTCCTGGTTTGATTTAAAATTAAAACCGGGAGGTACTTGCTTCGGTTTTTCTTCACCGCTTCCTTTTTGTGTTGGCTTATTGGTCATTCCGCTAGGGGTTATCTTGCGACCTTTGCGAGAAAGATTAGGAGAGTTGATCATTCTCCTCTTCCTAGATCCTTCTGGCATGGCATAAGAACACCCTTCGACGGGATCGTCAGATGTACCCTCATCGGTTGGCAAAAAGGAAAAGATGTTTCCTGTCGAGGGTGGCTCAGCACTCTTCAGCATTTCTGCGAAAGAGCGCTTTGATCGTTCCTTGAGGGAACGCTTTATTTTTTCCTCGCGCTGTTTGTACGCGGGACACGCCGAAAGGTCATGCCGAGTTCCCTCGCAGTAAAGACACTTTTCAGTATCCTCACTGCAAGCGGTCTCAGCATGATTGCCTCCGCACTTGCTGCAGCGTGCCTTGTTGCAGCAGTAGGTGGCTGTATGACCTAACTGCTTGCAGTTTTGGCAATGCATGACCCGCGGTACGAACAGGCGTACAGGCAGACGAACCCTGTCCAAAGAGATGTAGTTCGGCAGTGCGGATCCGGCGAATGTTACACGGAAGGAATCCGAAGGGAAGAATTTCTTCTTCCCTTCTTCGATGGATACTGAATGCAATTGCTTGACATCCAGTATCTTTACATCTTGAATCAGGGGGTTTTTGAAGCAGCCAACCCCGTGACGCAAAATGTCATCGACCGTGAGGCTTCCTTCGGTAACCACACCGTCGATCTCCACGTCCTTGGCAGGGATGTACACGCGGTACTCTCTCGTGAAGAGCTCGTAGCTAGCAATTGCGTTTGCTTGCTTCAAGCTACTCACAACAACTCGCAGTTTGTTCGGTCTAACCTTTGTAATTTCGGTTACGTCCGAAAACTGTTTTGCCAGGTCCTTGCCGATTTGAATTATATTTAGAGGCTTCTTTATGGGCCTGAAGTAAACTACGAACGGACCTTTCGAAGCATCTGGGTAAGCTTTCACCCGTGTTGCCGGTACCCTTGGTACGGGGCTAGGTAGCGGGGAAGGTAGAGGGGAATTGATGGGGGAGATCTCAATCTCTTCCCCAGTTGTTTCCACATCCAGGAATAGTTGCACCTGCATGTCGTCCATTTTGCGGGAGCGTTACGCTCTACCGCACACAAACGATAAATATTCGAATGTGGGGGGGGGGGGGGGGTCAAATAGTTGCTAGTAAATTTTAAAAACAATTTTTCAAACTACAATGGATCAAAATTAAAAAAAAGGCAGTAATACTAATACTAATAACAATAGTAATAATAATAATAATAATAATAATAATAATAATAATAATAGTAATAATAATGATAATAATAATAATAGTAATAATAATTATAATAATAACAATAATAATACTATTAATAATAATGATAAAAATTCTAAAGTGAATACTTCACCGAACGTCTAAGTCACGACCTCACGGCTGATAGTAGGATTAATCGAGCGTCTCCGCAGAACAAACAATGACGATCCAGCTTCGTGTTGTGACACAGTGGCCGTATCCTACACGCGACCTTGTAGATGCCACGTGTAGTTGACTTCCACTCGCTCGATCGTATGGTGGTCCGTGCTGCTAGCGGGGTAACAGCGGTGCGGGAGAATTATTCTTGCTGATATATCAGCTGCGTATCGGATCACTGGCGGGGTAGCCTGCCCCTACCAGTGTGCAGAAGATGTTTCTGCCGATAAACTACCGGCTATTGTTATCGCGCAGCACAAGAAATAATCGACAAAAAAACACCCGTACGATAACTCGTGTATTGTTATTTTGCAAACTCAAACGGAGATGAACAATTTGCGTCTAATCGAGACGAAAGCAAAACAACGAATCAATCACTGCATACTTGAATAGGTTGTATTAGTTCAACGTGTTATACACATTTCACCATCTCACAAAAACTAGAACGAACTGACGGAGCAGAACCGTTGAAAATGTTTCCACACTTGTGAACATTCAATCAGGGATGTCACATATGCATCCAGATTGATCTGTAGAATAGCGATATTTGAACACCTTTTACATGCAGATATCTGTATACCGCATAATCAAAAACCATTGCTGAAGCGGTAAGGATTTTAACTTAACAAAAATGTCATGTTTTTGCAAAAAATAAAGAAATCGCCGCCAATAATCTCTATAATGTTCAAAACAATATCACGACTGTTCCACGAACGATTATCAGAATATAAATCAATATGGGTATTCATGTCGAGCTCGTAAACAAATACCCAGCCGTGAAAATACTCACCTCCATTGACGAGTAATGGAAGATACACAGTTTACGGCTGGGTATTCGTATACGAGCTCGATGTGAAGACCCCTAATATAAATATACCGTTCATCAAATGGTACCTGAACAACTGGAAACTATGCTTTCACCATTTCTAATATAATATTCGTAAACTAAAAAATATTATGGGTATTCATGTCGAGCTCGTAAACAAATACCCAGCCGTAAAAATACTCACCTCCATTGACGAGTAATGAAAGATACACAGTTTACGGCTGGGTAATCGTATACGAGCTCGATGTGAAGACCCCTACACTCAAAATAATTTTCACGTTATGATTACCGGAAAAGTTATGTGAATATTTTCCACTGTCATTTTCACGTAGATTTTACGTGATTGTCATTTGAGTTCATCATGATCTAGAGAGATGGTTTATCCTGCGAATATTATTCAGTAGACATATGCGTTTCATGTGATTTTCACGTAGAATTTAACTACCGGTAAAGTGAAAAGCATTTGATTAACGGATAGCTACTACGTTTTATAAAACGTATAAATTTCGATTGTGGTTTCCCAAATTCTTAAGAGAGAAATTAGATTTAAGAATTTAAGAATCGAACCGATTTAAGAATCGCACGGGGATGCAAAAACGACATAAAAACTGGCAAATATTAGGACATTCACCGTCGATAATTACTGTTAGCTGCTACTGTTTATGTTCAGGTAACTCCTGGATCTTTGAACTGAATCTGTGCAAAATCTGTAAGCTAGAGATTCCATGTCGAATTATGGTTTTTCTAAATCTCACTCATTGGCAAGCCATCGGTGAAATCAATTTTATGTTCAGAGACCGAATTATACAACAGCTTCGCCATTTTGATTCTTGTATATTTTCGCACGTAGAGTTCATTCTGTTTGACGTTGCCAAGTTCACGTAGATACTACGTAATAAAACATAGTATGCATGTGATTTTCACGTAGATGTTATGTTTGTCACATAAATCATGAAAACTGACAGAAAATGAATAAGTACAGGAAATTTCACGTAACAATAACGTGAAAAATATTTTGAGCGTATTTTTTTTCTTCACATAACATTTATTTGACACGGCACAAATACAATTTAATGTTTAACGGCGCCAATTATATCTGATGACTTAAAAACTAAAGCAAATTTTTTATCCTCGCTGCCGACTACGAGCTGAAATTAAGTCTAACTTAAAACTAGCATGGGATTTCCAATCAGTGTTTTGTTGTTCAATGGTCGTCTGATAATCGTCGAATGGCATGTATGGATTCGTTCTGCTGAGCCACGATGTCGTGAGTTGGGACAGAGGCTCGTAGTCCTTGGGTCCTGGTTCTGTTGTGCGGGGTCTGGTTGCTGGTTTTGTGCTTAAGGTTCAAACGTGTTCTTGTCGTTTTGTTGGGTGTAGACGGAGGGGAACGGGACTAGACTGGGGCGTGGATGGATTTCAGGAAAACGTATATAAGGGACATGTAGGATAGGTCACGGCTCGCCAAGACATCACGAACAGGAACAGCCGGCTGTCTACCCTCGGCCTGCAGGGAAGCTATTAATTTAGACCTGGCGTCACGGTGTACAGGGCATGACCAAACCACATGCTCTATGTCGTGATAACCTTCACCACAGGCACAGATACCACTTTCCCCGAGCCCAACACGACGGAGGAGCGCGTCAAATCTATAGTGATTGGACATAAGCCGGGACATCACGCAAATGAAATCCCGACCTACATCCAACCCCTTGAACCACGGGTTCGTCGATACTTTGGGGATTATGGAATGTAACCACCTTCCCAATTCCCCTCTGGTCCAAGCATTTTGCCAACTGATGATCGTATTCTGACGTACAAGTGCGAAAAATTCATTAAAGGCAATTGGTCTTTCATAAATATCACCGTTTGTTGCGCCCACCTTAGCCAAAGAGTCCGCTTTCTCATTACCCGGTATCGAGCAGTGAGAAGGGACCCACGCTAAGGTAATCTGAGTAGATTTTTCGGATAAAGCACTCAGATGTTCCCGTATTTTCCCCAGGAAATACGGAGAGTGCTTAACATCTTTCATCGATCGGAGAGCCTCAATGGAACTGAGACTGTCCGTAAAGATGAAATAATGGTCCGTGGGCATTTTTTCGATAATCCCTAGGGTGTACTGAATTGCAGCTAATTCTGCGACGTAAACAGAAGCAGGATTATCGAGCTTATGGGAGACGGTTAAATTGTTATTGAAGATACCGAAGCCAGTGGACCCATCAAGAAGTGATCCGTCAGTGTAGTACATATTGTCGCAGTTGATGTTTCGATATTTATTGGAAAAAATTTTAGGGATCTGCTGCACGCGTAAATGATCCGGGATTCCACGAGTTTCTTCTATCATGGATGTATCGAAAAACACAGTAGAATCAGAAGTATTTGATAAGTCGACACGATTTGGAATATTCGAAGAAGGGTTAATATTTTGGGACATGTGATTGAAATACAATGTCATAAAACGGGTTTGAGAATTAAGTTCGATTAACCTTTCAAAATTTTCAATCACGGGACGGTTCAAGACCTCACATTTGATTAGAATACGAGAAGACAGGCTCCAGAAGCGGTTTTTCAATGGTAGTACTCCAGCTAAAACCTCCAAACTCATCGTATGGGTCGACTGCATGCAACCTAAGGCGATACGCAAACAACGATATTGTATTCGCTCCAGTTTGATCAGATGTGTGTTTGCTGCGGAGCGGAAGCAGAAACACCCGTATTCAATAACAGACAATATCGTTGTTTGGTAAAGCCTTATAAGGTCTCCTGGATGGGCTCCCCACCATTGTCCGGTTATTGTATGAAGAAAATTCACTCTTTGTTGACATTTTTTCATCAGATACCTCACGTGACAACCCCAGGTGCCTTTAGAGTCGAACCAGACACCAAGATATTTGTGTACCAAAACCTGAGAAATCGTTTTACCCATTAATTGTGTTTGAAGCTGAGCAGGTTCATGCTTCCTAGAAAAAACTACTATCTCAGTCTTCTCCGGAGAGAATTCGATACCTAGCTGTAAAGCCCAAGCAGACAAATTGTCCAAGGTATCTTGCAATGGTCCTTGCAAATCGGCAGCTTTGGCTCCTGTAACAGAGATTACACTGTCGTCTGCAAGTTGTCTTATCGTGCATGAATTTGCCAGACATTCGTCGATGTCATTTACATAAAAGTTGTAAAGAAGGGGGCTTAAACATGAGCCCTGGGGAAGACCCATGTAGCTAATGCGAAAAGTTGCCAAATCGCCATGCGTAAAATGCATGTGCTTTTCGGACAACAAGTTGTGCAAAAAATTGTTCAAAATTGGAGAAAATCCTTGTCGGTGAAGTTTACCCGAAAGAATGTCAATAGAAACGGAATCAAAAGCCCCCTTAATGTCCAAGAACGCAGACGCCATTTGTTCTTTACGAGCATACGCCAGCTGAATATCTGTTGAAAGCAACGCAAGACAATCATTCGTCCCTTTGGCACGGCGGAAGCCAAATTGAGTTTCTGATAGTAGACCATTTGATTCGACCCAGTGGTCTAAACGACGGAGTATCATTTTTTCCATCAATTTCCGGATACAGGATAGCATTGCAATCGGCCTATAAGAGTTGTGATTAGAAGCTGGTTTCCCTGGTTTTTGGATGGCGATCACCTTCACTTGCCTCCAATCCTGCGGTACAATGTTGTGCTCCAGGAACTTATTGAACAAGTTCAACAAGCGCCTCTTGGCATTGCCGGGTAGATTCTTCAACAAGTTGAATTTGATTCTATCTAATCCAGGCGCGTTATTGTTACAGGACAGGAGGGCAACTGAAAGTTCTGCCATCGTAAAAGGTGATTCTATCGCGTCGTGGCCCGGAGACGCATCGCGAACAATATTTTGCTCAGGAACAGAGTCCGGACATACTTTCCTGGCAAAATCAAATATCCACCTACTTGAAGTTTCCTCGCTTTCGTTGACCGTTACGCGATTCCGCATTCTTCGGGCTGTGTTCCAAAGAGTGCTCATCGATGTCTCCCTCGACGTCTCGTTCACGAACCGACGCCAATATCCACGTTTCTTTGCTTTAGCCAAGCTTTTAAGCTTGGTATCAAGCTCCGAATACCGTAAATAGTCGCCAGGTATACCTCCCGTCTGGTAGGCCTTAAACGCGTCGGATCTTTGCGTGTAGACATCGGAGCACTCTTGGTCCCACCACGGAGTGGGAGGCCGTTCTTTGATCGTTACGCCGGGATATTTCTTCGTTTGGGCTTGCAACGCGGCGTCGAGAATCAAGCCCGCGAGGAGGTTGTATTCTTCAAGTGGTGAATGATGTTGAATCGACTCGACCGCTTTTGAAATCATTTCCTCGTATAACTTCCAATCGACATTTCGTGTGAGGTCATACGGAATGTCAATTGGTCGCATGCGAGTTGACCCGTTAGTAATTGAAATAAGAATAGGCAGATGGTCGCTACCGTGAGGATCGAGGATTACCTTCCATGTGCAATCCAACCGTAGCGACGTCGAACATAAGGATAGATCCAAAGCGCTTGGGCGCGCTGGAGGTTTCGGGATACGTGTCATTTCACCGTTGTTTAAAATAGTCATGTCGAAGTCATCGCAAAGGTTATAGATTAAAGAGGAGCGGTTATCATTGTATGGGGAACCCCAAGCCACGCCATGAGAGTTGAAGTCTCCCAAAATCAAACGTGGCGAGGGAAGAAGTTCTATTAAATCAAAGAGCAGCCGTTGCCCAACCTGTGCTCTGGGGGGAATATATATTGAGGCAATACAAAGCTCTTTACCTTGTATTGTCATTTGACATGCGACAACTTCGATGCCTGGAATCGAGGGGAGGTTAATACGATAGAAAGAATAGCACTTTTTAATCCCTAAAAGTACTCCTCCATATGGGGTGTCTCGATCAAGGCGAATAATATTAAAATCATGGAAGTTGAGATCAATATTTGAAGTAAGCCAAGTTTCACAAAGGGAAAATGCATCGCATTTGTTTTTATTTATCAAAACTTTAAACGAATCAATTTTTGGTAAAATACTTCTACAATTCCACTGTAAGACAGAGATAGAATCCTTCATATACGCAGTTGAATTAGGCATCGAAGGATACAATCGCTGCAAGGAGGGGCCATTGGGCAGTCAACTGCTTCAAAAATGATCTAACTGTTGGGAGGAATGCTGTAAGAAAAATTTTAATTGGATCGGGTACATTGAAAGTTTCAAAAATCCAGTCCACAATGTCAGAAAATTTCACTAATCCAGAGTTTGTTTCATCAACTGGGAGTGTAAAAGGAGCAACTGGGGTTTTAGATGTTCCTGGCAGTGCTGGGAACTCCTTCTGGGACTTTAAATTTGCCAGCCCAGGAGGAGTTTGCTTCGGTTTTTCCGCAGCACTGTTTGGTTTGTTTGTAACCTTCATTTCACTTTGAGAAATCTTAGGACCTTTTCTGGGAAGTTTAGGAGAGGAAACACTTTTCCTCTTTCTAGACTCCCCAGGATTGGCGTAAGATGCTCCCGCTGGTGAATCGTCAGAATCGGTTTCCTCAGAGGGCAACAGATCGAAGGGGTTCGAAGTAACGGGAGAAGTGGTAACGGTCTTCTTCAGCATGTCAGCGTAGGAACGCTTTGAACGCTCTTTGAGAGACCGTTTTATTTTATCCCTGCGCTGCATGTACACCGCACATGTCGAGAGCTCATGCAGATTTTCTCCGCAGTGAATACACTTTTCAGCGTTAACACTGCAAGAATCTTCCGCATGAGACTCCCCACACTTGCCACAACGTGCCTTATTGCAGCAGTAGGCGGCTGTATGGCCTAACTGCTTGCAATTCAGGCAGTTCATGACGCGGGGCACGTAGAGCCTCACAGGGAGACGAACCCGGTGGATCGAGACGTGGCTTGGTAGTGCAGACCCGGCGAACGTAACTCGAAACGAGTCTGACGGAGTGTATACTGTTTTGCCACCGATGATCGATGCTGACCGCAATTGCTTGCAGTCGAGCACCTTCACTTCGGGACACGTTTTGTTCTTAAAGCACCCTTTGGCACTTTGTAGTATACACTCGACGGACAGACTCGAATCGGTTATGACACCGTCGATCTCCACGTCTCGTGCGGGTATGTAAACGCGATACTCGCGTGTGAAGAGCTCAGAGCAAGCTATATCGTTGGCCTCTTTCAGGTTACCGACCACGACACGGAGCTTGTTAGGCCGGACCTTGGAAATTTCGGTCACGCCCTTGTACTCCTTCGTCAGGTCTTTAGAAATCTGCAAGAGGTTCAACTTTTTCGATTTCGGTCCTGCCTTTGGCCGAAAATAAACAGTATAGCTGCCCTGGGCTCCGTCTGGGTAAAGCCTGGGGCGAGGGGGGACTGAAGAATGAACAGGGGAGGGGGTAACAGAAGGGTCAGGGTCAGAGGGGTTCGGGGATGGTGGCGCGGGAGGCGAGGGATCTACATCCATCTTAAGTCTAGCGCACTAGCGCTGACAAGAACAAGTACCTTTTTATTTCTCCCTTCCAGTAAGGTTGGTTGTCCGATCGTTCGAAGTAGCAGCCGTTACAGCCAGCAGCACCAATACAGCAGCACTAAACAGCCACCAGCAGCGAGCCAGGTGTGAGATCACTCCACACAGCGATACGACTAGCTGACACTGAAGGCTTCTTCTTTTTCCTCGTTTGTGTCTCGTCCACTGCTGTAGCACAATCCAGCCAGCAGCCAAATCGGCTTACGCACCAGCTGGCAGTCACGATGCGAAACAGTTGCACAAAGGAACGACCTTGAACCCGGATTTATTTCACTCGACCAGGCAAACAATGCCAACACTTGTTCACACGTCTTTTGTTTTATACTCTATCGGACCGATCACCAAACACGTCCAGTACTGATGCGTGTTCGGCACAGAATAATTTTTTGAGCGTATTCTTGACATGGTAATTCAACAATAGCAGTACTGATTCTGATATGTTAGGTAAACTATTAGGAACTATTTAAATACTATTATTCCTATCGACCGGATGCGTATCGTGTTTCAGCAAAATAACATATTTATACTATTTGAAGAATAGGTTTAGTACAAAATTTTGGAATATTAGTTTACCATATCGTGTATAATATCGAAAAATATATGTTCAGGAAAATCGATGTTTTTGAATGGTAACCATACCCAACGCCTAGTTCACCAAATGGTTATTTCTCAGTTTACTATAAACTAGATGGTCAAAACTGGGGCTGATATGGTATGTATATGGTTTTATAAATGGTTAAGATACTATACGGGAAACAATTCGTGTATGGTATTTGTTTATGCGGAATGTACTATATGACGATTTTTTCAAAAACATCCCGCATAATAAAAAACCATTGCTGAAGCGGTAAGGACTTTAACTGTACTTAATGGAGTATGGTAACTGTTCGTGATAATATCTTTTATCAGTTATCACTGTACTAAATTGAATGACTTAAACTATTGAGCTACAATATTATATTCAGTATCCCCAAATAGGATAGTGAGCACTATTTGTTCACCACACCTTCAACGGTTTAAGCTCCATCGAAAAACGAAGAGATATCTTCCAGCAAACGCTGTAGTCGCAGGTTTTTTGTCAAACTATAATGGAAGGTAATCAAATTAGTCACAAATCTTTCGGCTCTATTATTTATACAATAATTATTTTCTATCCAGTATCTCCGAGCAGAACGAAGTTGAATCCGACATTGCACGACGAATGCAAAACAGCGCCCCTCGCAGCTTGGAAGAATACAAATATGACTACCGTCTGCCGGGGTGAGATTGTGCCAAAAAAGGATACATTTTTGTTCCTTAGCTTTTAATGTACATATTTAGGCAATGAGTTTGATCCAAATCACGTCAATGCACACTTAAATGTTTAGTTAACGACTGCCGCAAATATGGTTAGGTTACAATAAATTATAATTTTGCTAAAATTTAATGAACTTTGGCCTAATTTCACCCCTTCTATGGGGTGAGATTGTGCCAAAAACAAAAAGTTGAATTTCATACCTGTTAAATGAACAGTAGTGTATCTACGAATAATTCACATGAATAACATGATAAAACAGTAAGTATAGGGATGACCATAAACAAAGTGGACTATTAAGGGGCTGTAGGGGGTTGACCAGAAACTACGTTTCATATGAATTATAGAAAAATGCATGACTGGATCAATTCGATATCTGGAGTAACTAGTTATGAGAACATGGCTTATGGACAGTCTCTATATACATTGTGGCGTCTCCAGGTAGCTTAGAAAGGGAAAACGTTAAGACATAAAGCCTGAGAAGACTTTTCGTTTCAGTTATTATGTGACATTGACCACTATATATTTCATTGGATATCTCAAAACCGCTGGAAACGTACCCACAACCCTCCTTCCTCGCTTTAAAAGTCATCAGTTTATATAGAATAGGTGTACAGAATTTTGTTACATTCCATAAGTAATTTACAAAGACTGATACATTGTAAATTTCCATCTAACAGTTGTTAGCTTACTGTTCTCAAGCTTTTAGTCATTATTTCAAATAATACCAAAGCTAGACAACACACCCTATTTAAACAAAGCAAGTGTTTTGGTGTATACTGATATAATTTTGTCGTGAATGTGAATTCCGCAAACTGTAACGTTCATTATAGCTTGGCACAATCTCACCCCAAAAGGGCTCGGAAAGTATACAGTTTGGAAAAACATTATTTTCTGAGCCAACACAGGTTCAATGCATAATACTTCGTCAAAACATTGGAGACGACATCCTAACGTACCAACTGAGCAGTAAGTTGGTGTGATTTCTTGATCGGGTTGGTTTGCCTGGGACATTTTTGGATAACGTTATTTGCGCATGTTTTTCACCCTGTATTTTGAAACATTATTTAAGTGAAACAGTTCACTAATATTATCTATATTCCATTTGCAGTTGTGAATAAATATGTCACGTTTCATAAAGTATTGAATTTAAGGTATTAGGTTCTAGAAATCTCAAGTAATTTAAGGGGGGACCCTACTCTGGAAAGTTGAAAAATAATGAATTTTCGTGAAATTTTTTTCGGATCTTTAGAGAAAGGTGAGGTGTTCGGGCATTTCGGCTATGGATTAAGGTATATTTGAAGATGTATTTTGTGTACCGTGGGAGCAAATATAGTGAGTATTAAGCTATTGGCAGTGTTTTTCTCGAAACCATGTTTTTTCAACTGGTGGTAAATTTTTCTCAGCATCTACTGAACCGATTCTGCAGAATTTTTTTTTTCAACATGTAAAAATGGATTATCTAACTTGTTACGTAGCCGTTTTTTGATATCTGAGTTTTTCAATGATTTTTTAAATAGTGAATTTTATGATTTTTTAAATAGTGATTTTTCATGAAAAAAAAACATTTTTTTTACTAAAATGGCCGCCATTTTGGCAATTTTTGGAATTTTCAAAAACGGCTACGTAACAAGATAGATAATATGTTTCTATATACTGAAAAAAAAATACAGCCCGATCGGTCTACTAGAAGCTGAGAAAAACTTACTACCAGTTAGGTTCTGATTTAGAGAGAGCATCCACGTTCCCAGCTGCCAACAGTGTAATACTCACTATATTTACATTCACGACATGGAAAATACATCTTCAAATATACCTTAATCAATAGCCAAAATAGCCAAATACTCTAGACAGCCAAAAAAAAAAATATGAAAATTCATGATTTTTCGACCTTGTAGAGTAGGGTCCCCCCTTAACATACAAACATTTCCCGTTTTGGCTTAATCTCACCCCGGCAGACGGAGAAATGTGCTACATGGCTGGCAAGTAATGATATCTGCAGGTGGAAAACAAAAACATCATGTTTTCGCAAAAAATAAAGAAATCGTCACTAACAATCTTTATAATATTCAAAACAATATCACGAGTATTCCACGAACAATTATCAGAATATAGCTAACTGACCCGGTAAATTTCATTTCGCCAAAAAATGGTTTTAGTTTTAAATATAGGGTAAGCAATCCAATAATCATAGTTTGTGTTTCTATTGTTGCATTGTTAATTTATTCGCAATTTTTCAACACTATACACTATATTCGTGAAAAATCGGTTTGCTGAAGGACATTTTCTCAACGGTGTTACCACTTCCATATGACAGAATACTTTATTAGATAGATTCACATTTTGTGGCGAATTTATACCAAATTGCTGAATGTTGAATGACTAATTGAGTAACTTATTTACATCTTATCTACAAGAAAAGTATTAATTTTTAAAATACCAAAAATCAGGACTGAAAAAATAAAAATACCCCTTCCTCAACATATCGTTAATATTTCTAACTACTCATTCCGTCATTCCGTCTGTTTTGTTTTCTTAAAATTGCATCCTAGTTTTTATTTGTTATTGAATAAAATGTTGCTTAATATAATTACATTCTACATCATCAACATATTTTACATCATATAAATTTTGAGCATTATTAACATTAGTTTCATTATTTACATTTTATACATTATTTACATTTACTATATTTACATCAATAGCGAAATGGGTCAAGTAATCACATTAAAAATCAATTCAATGCTTTGTGGTAAACTACGTTTTTCGTTCTGTTGTCTGGTGCATAAATAAACAAAGACGATGGCTTACCACATACAATTGACAATGTGAGACGCATGGAATTTCGAGATTTACTCCGCATACCTCCAAAGATTGACCTTGAGATTTGTTTATAGTCGTAGCGAATGCAAGGCGTACAGGAAATTGAATGCGTTTGAACTCAAATGGTAAATCGGTAGTAATTAAAAGAACTCTGGGTATAAGCACTTCTTCGCCCTGGAATCTTCCTTTGAGTATTGTTCCTTGAATTATATTCTTTTTGAGTTGCTTGACTACTAATCTTGTCCCATTGCATAACTTGGGTTGATTGAGGTTCCTGAGCATGATGATGACTGATCCAATCTTTAGTTGCAAATTGTGCGGTGGAAATCCTGGCAAATCCAATGAATTTAGGAACTCCGTTGGATAATTGGTCACTTCTTCAGAATTAGTCACACAATCTACTGACTTAAATTGACACAATTGTCCAGGAATTGAATTTTGAATTGCGAAGTTCAACTCATCGACATCTATATTTTTGCTGCCAAAATAGCAGGTGCACTCAACCAATCGTAGGTATAATTAACGTATTTACAAGCCTCATAGGAAAAACTCAGCTTCACATCGCGCTGATTTCCTGATTCTTTGGGGTACTTGCTTCATAGCTTTCTGAAATCCGGATGTTTCAATTGTTTTAAGCTCCTTTTTGATTTTTTTATCAAAAAATCGTCGTTTTTTGCTCTGTAACCTTTATGGTAGACCATTCGCTTCAAATTTGCCCAGAAAGTTTCAATAGACTGTAGCTGTGGCACATTTTGAGAATTGTATCCTTTTGGAATAAACCCGATATTGCCTTGCGCAACCTTGCGCAAATCCGCTAAAGTTGCATTAGCATGGTTTGACAATGCAAGGTCTGGCCAAAATACAACTTTGTCATTTTCATAGTACTTATATTTAAAGTTTCAAACCCATTTCATGCAGATACTTGTTCACCGTTTTTAAATCAATCGGATATTTATTGCCCAGCTCAAGATATGATTACGCCGCCCGACCAGGCGTTTCCGCCCTCAACTTCGCTCGAACTTTGCTCTCTTGCAAAGTGCATTTTCCTCCGGAACCAGATTTTCTTTTGAAAGTATTTCCATTCTCGAAGAGTTTGTCAATAATGTATAACCGCATTTTTTAATTTTATTTCGTCAAGCAAATGTAGACTACAGTTATAATAATACAATGCTTTCTTATATTCTATACATTATTTCCAGTAGTTAGTCGTTTTTTTATTTGATTTCTGCCCATGGTGATGTCGATATTTTCGCAGTGCTGGTTATAGTGACGCATCATGCGATTTATTGGGCCATTTTTTGAGTAGTTTGTTCTGTGAGAATTTTCCGAAAATATTTTACGATTTCTTAATTGACGACTGGGTGCATAAAAATTTAGTTGTGATAATAATTGAGTAGATTGCACGCGTTGAGAAATAATGTCATTGATAAAATAAAGCATTGAAAGATCGCGGCGTTCTTTAAGTGCTTGTATGTCTATAAGCATGCAGCGTGCTTCATATGATGGCAAGGGAAATGATGTCCAATTTAGCTTACGAAGCGCGTACAAAAGAAATTGTTTTTGGACAGATTCAATGCGTTCTTCATGTGTGGCAATATAGGGATTCCATACAATGCTACAATATTCCAGAATTGGTCGGACGTATGTAATATATAATAGTTTGATTGTATATGGGTCTTGAAAATTGTGGCCGAAGCGTTTTATAAAGCCCAGCATACTATTTGCTTTGTTGATAATTGTATTATAATGTTCTATGAATGTGAGTTTGGAGTCTAAGATTACGCCTAGGTCCCTAACGATTTTGCATTTTTCTACTGGTTGGTTTCCTAAGAAAATGTTTGTTGGTGGTGTTACTGTTTTTCTGCTAAAGGCTATTGAATTACATTTTTTAATGTTGAGTTGTAATAGGCTTTTGTTGCACCAAGTGTAGAATACATTAATTTCGTTCTGGAATATTTCGAAGTCTTCTGCATTGGTTATTTCTATAAAGAGCTTCATGTCATCAGCATATACAAGCACATGTATTGACTTAAGAAGAAAGGAAATGTCATTTACGTATAATATAAAAAGAAGAGGGCCCAGGTGGGAACCTTGAGGAACCCCAGAAGTTACTTCTATTGGGTTTGAAAAGGAATTTTGAAAGCGGACTATTTGTGTTCGTTTTGTTAAGTATGACTGCAGCCATTCCAAAAATTTTGTTTCAGTTCCGTATTTTTCGAGCTTGAAGAGTAATAATGGTATGTCGATTCTGTCAAATGCCTTGCTAAAGTCCGTATAAAGAGCTTCTACGTGGTTACCGTTGTCCATTACAGTCAGAGTGAGAGTTATGAATTCCAAAAGATTTGTGGTAGTTGATCGGCCTTTGTAAAAGCCGTGCTGTTGAGTTGTAATTTGGTGTTTTACTTGTTGAAAGATTTTTTCATTAATTATTGATTCAAATAATTTTGGAATGCATGAAATAATGGCAATTCCACGATAATTACGAATGTCAGATTTAGCGCCAGATTTGAAAATTGGCACTAAATATGAGGTTTTCCAGAGTTCTGGGAAAATTCCATTCTTCAGGGACATGTTAAAAAGGTGTTGTAATGGTGTAGATAGTTCTTCTGCCAAATTTTTGAGAAAAATTGGAGCTATTCTGTCAGGTCCAGGACCTTTCGTAGCGTTTTTTTCTATATTCAAGATCTTTAGAATAGTGGAACACTTCATTTTTAGATTTTTCTTTATTTCGCTCACAAAAATTGCAAATCAATTAACGACGATCTTCTTCCGACCATGCCTTTTTCCTAACTAAGCGTCACTTGACAGAATCGACTAGTCGTGTTACCATTTACATAAAAGTGGATCTTCATTTTGTGCAAAAGGATTTTTCGATTTGTGCAGCACTTCGAAATCGTAGGCCCATTTAAAGGTTGTTCGGATTTTTTTCCTCGCACGTTATGTATGATATTTGGGAATACATTTGTAATCAGTTCCTCTTTCGTCGTTGTGTAATGGTAGATATTTTGCGGCAATGTAATTAATCCGTTGCGAACATCAATTGGTATTTCCCCATTACCAATAGCTAACAATTGATTTGAGAACACCTCTGCAGACGGATCATTTTGCATTAGTACTCGCATGTTGGTTGTCAACTGCAGCTTCTTCACAAAACGCCACAAATGAGAAAGCTTAAGGCAAGCGTTGATTGCATCTGCTGGCGTTGATCGCGGAATGACAGGAAGCGTTTGTCGAAAATCGCCTAGAAGTTATGTTCCTGAATATTAGTTCTATACTCGATTGATGAAATAGAAGAAAAATCACCTGCCAACACAATAGTTGCTCCTCCAAAGTGTCTTGCGTTGCCTCGTAGATCTCGCATTGTTCTATCGAGTGCCTCCAATGCTCGTTTGTTTGCCATTGTGCATTAGTCCCAGATGATGATTTTAATATTCTGCAATACTTTCACCATGACTGAATTTTTCGAAATATTGCATGTCGGCTCGTCAGTCAGTTGGAGATTCAACGGCAGCTTAAACGCGGAATGAGCTGAACGACCACTTTCTAACAATGTTGCTGCGATCCCTGAGGATGCAACAGCCACTGCAACTCCCGATCTCAATCTTACTGAATCCAACAACAATGAAATCAGAAACGTCTTGCCAGTTCTGCCAGGCGCGTCGATGAAGTAATTCCAAAAACGGCCCTGTCGCTGCCCTTGTTCACATAGTTGCAAACATACTTGATTGATTTGACCGAGTTGCATAATTCAACATTGCAGTGAGTTTCCAAGGTTTTGGAGAGTAGCGGTGAATATGGAACAATCCAGCTGTTGTAAACAACAACGTTACTTCCTTTTAGGTTCATTATAAACGTCTGGTCATTGTCCTCGGGGGAACGCCGCCGGTACAGGGGGTATCCATCATTTCCGGAAATAGTTTTGGCGAGCAATTTCGTGCATTTATCACCAACCATACACGGTGATCTTGGATTGTGTTGACCGCAAGGACCATGGACCATATGTGTTTCAACAATATCAAATAGTCCTGCATCTATATTTGCGTCCGGGATTTCCGCATGTATTATGTTATCGATATGTTCAGGACGTATTTTGTCAACCAACCTGTTAGTAGGTGAAATGTCACAAATAGTAAATAAAAATAATAATACACCAACCATATAAGCGTATGTGAATGCGATTTCGATGGAGTACATCCAGCATCTCACTTCGCCAAACACCCTCTGCTTAACAATGAAATCTATGAGACATTTTTGTTTCTGCCGGAATACCCGCGCGGTAATATCATGCCTATCGCTCGATGTCTGGCCGGGTAGTAAGAACTGAGATATTTCCGTCCATTTCGGGTTACATGTAAACGTTATAAAAAGGTCTGGGCGGCCGTAATGTCTCACATACGTCATGGCATCTTGGGAATGTTCTTGCATATATCGTGGACTTCTGACATAAGTGGATGGAAGAATTGTCAATCGACCAATATCGTAATTCCCATTTGAACTTATTGCATCTCGCAAATGAACGTACTCCTCGGACCGCAGTTTGACTTGATTGAATTTTATGAAGTTCAAGCGCTCAGTCTCAATTTTGACGTACATGTCCACCGCATACTGTTGAAACAGTCGACGATATCGCAGTAAATGATTATCACTATCCTTCCTTATCATCAATCGGTATGAGTAGAAACTCATTGAACTGACCTTCTTGTTTGATTCTTCGCCTTTAACAAAATACATCAGTATTGTACTCAAACTTATTAAACATGATTTAAACAGGTACTCACTTGTCGATGTATTAATCATTCTTATTTGGAAATGATATCCATCCTCTCCATAGCAGAACATAAGGGGATATTGCAATGAGTCGTACGAACGATGGGTTTCATAGACACGTTGCAATTGGCCATCAGTGCGTTTTAAAACGATATCACGGGATTCTGCGTTTTCACCAGAAATCACATCAGCTATTTCATCCATAGTAGGTGCATTAAATTGCCGTTCATGACTTTCAGTCGGACGTTTATCTGCTCTGATGACAATTCTGTGATCATCGGAAGGCATAACCTGCAAGGCCGCCTTAAATAACCGAATCAAAGCGTTATGTTCGTGGAGGAGTTCTTGTAGTTCTCCAATGATGTGACGCTTTATAGCACGGTTGATGGCACAACGCTTATCAATTTCTGTTTCATAATTTCCAACGAAATATATTTGAAGGAATTTATGGTCTTCATTTGTCGGTGGCAATAACGATCCTGTTCTATGGTGAATTTGACCTTGAATCTGAAACGGTTTTTGATTAATATAAAAATGAGTGAGATAATCCTAGTACAGAAGAAGTCATAATTCTGTTAAAACGTTGACCAACTAACACCGTTTCATTTATATATTATATTTTAACTGTCCACTGTTCAAAGACACATTAATTCAATGAAAATATACCTTAAACGTTGGGTTGAACCCACTTTCTTCAACGATATTCGCTCCGAAAGACGTCATTTGAAAGCAGCTATTATACTTATGAACATTCGTTAAAACCTAAATAAATCCACCTAGCGGCCAGACCCAGCCTTTCTCATTCAATTTTTTATTTGTAAAAATAGATTTACATGAACGCTTCAATCCAATAAATGTATATTCACTCTTTAGGTTCTAAAATATTGCTGTTGTAATCTTTACATATAAAAATCCAGTCAAGTCTGTCTGTCTGTCTGATCCATATAGGCCCGAAAACTACCGAACCGATCGACGTGAAAATTTGTATGTAGGGGTTTTTGGTGCCGATACAGGTTCCTATGATAGTTTGAGACCCCTCCCTCTTCTGTAAGGGTGGGGTCCTATACAAATGAAACATAAATTTCTGCACGACTCAAGAACAAACCAAGCAAATGAAACCGAATTTGGCATGTGGATGTTTTAAGGGGTAACTAATATGTCCATAATAGTTGGATGAAACACAAATTTGTGCACATCTCGAGAACTAATCAACCAAATGGAACAAAATTTGGCAGGTAAATGTTTTTAGTGGTAACAAATATGTACATAATGGTTTGAAACCCGACTCCCTCTTCTATAAGGGAGGGATCCCATGAAAATGAAACACAAATTTCGCACAGCTCAAGAAGCAATCAAGAAAATACAACCAAATTTGGTACGTGAATGTTTTTAGAGGTAACAAATATGTCCATAATGGTTTGACGCCCATCCCTCTTCTGGAAGTACATGTTTCTTCACAAATTTTTACACATCTCGCGAACTAATCAACTAAATGGAACCATATTGGCAGGTGAATGTTTTTAGTGGTAACAAATATGTTCCAACATTTTGGATTGTAAGATGGCAACATCCGGTTTCTGGAAAACAGCCGAAAATGGCCGGTTTCCACCCAATATAATAATATCCGGATCTAGAATAATACACAGGAGCTAAAATCGACCACAGATAGCATTTTAATTTCTAATATGGCGACTTCCGGTTTCTGAAGACAGCAGAAAATGACCAAATACCACCCAATATGAGTTTTTCTTTAACCAGTATGCCGTTCAAAATCCAGAAATTGTCTCCAAATGCCATTATGAAATCCAAAATGGCGACTTCCGGTGTCGGCAAAACAGCGGCAAACGACCAAATACCACCCGCTATGGGTATTTCCGGAACCGTAATGATGCACTGGAGCCACAAATCGACTTCAGACAACATTTTGAATTGTAAAATGGCAACTTCCGGTTTCTGGAAAAAAGCCGGAAATGGACGATTCCCATTAAATATTAGTATTTCTGGAACAAGAAAGATGCACAGAAGCTAAAAATTGATCACAGACACAATCTTGAATTTTAAGATGGTGACTTCCGGTGTCTGGCAAACAGCCGGAAATGATCAAATCCTATTCAATATGAATGTTTTCGGAACCAAAATTACGCCCAGATGACAGAAATTAATTTCACAGGCAAAGTCCAAAATGACGACTTTCGGCTTCTGAAAAACAGTCCAAAGTGACCAAATATCACCCAATATGAGTTTTTCTTCAACCAGTATCCTAAATACCATTTTGAAATCCAAGATGGCGACTACCGGTTTGTGAAAAACAGCCTAAAATAAACAAATACTATCCAATATGAGTATCTCTGGAACCAGAACGATGCAATGAGCTAACAATTGACCTCAGGCACCATTTTGAATTGCTAAATGGCAACTTATAGGCAACAGTCGGAAATAACCGAATAATACTCAATATGGATATTTCCGTAAACGTGATGATGCATAAAAACCAAACATTGACCCTGGACACTATTTTGAATTTGAAGACGACCACTTTTAGTTTCTGGAAAACAACCAAAAATACCTCCCAATATGGGTATTTCCGGTGTCAGATTGATGCCAGAAAGTCTGCTGATAATGACAGAATACCACCCAATATGAAATTATTCAGAATTAAGGCGATGTACAGAAGCCAAAAGTTGAGGATGTTGTCATTTCGATAAAACCAATCATTTCAAACGATTTGTTATTTGACTTTGGTCATATCCTATGGCCGATTCGTCGTGCACTTGCAGACTACAAACAAACCCCAAGGAATCAATGAACTTGGAATGTTCAAATAGTACGACACCACATTTAAATTATGTTGAGGCCACATATATCGATCAAAGCAGGTATAGTTTTAAATGGTCGGCGTGCGACCAGTCCGAACCAAGCGCCAAAAACATTATTTTGGGTAATCGGCGATCAAAGTTTACTCATCCCGTATGCTTCCTGCAAGCTGCTGGAGAGAAATGTTGTTATAATACCATTATAAACTGTTCAAATGATTTCGTTTTTTCAGGAAAGATAGATTATCAATTTTAACATCCACTAGTGTTAAAAACTCAATTTTCAAAAAAATGGCGCTTGGTTCGGTCTGGTCGCACGCCGATCGAATAGTCTTCGAATTTCTCTTCTTTCCATAGCTTTTGAGCCACATATCAAATTGTTATGAAGTTTGTTATTTGTAAGTTTGAGAGATGACTCGTTCGTATGACACTAGTTATGTTCAAATAAGTCATGAAATCTTTGAGATAATAGAATTTCGATGGTTTATTAACAATTTAATACATAACGGTTGCTTAAGTTCGATTATAATCAAATGAAATGGGAACGTGTAGGGCAGCCAAACTTTAAAATCACGTGTTCAATTATTCATCAGTTAACCCTTAACTAGCCCGCTCATCTGATAATAATAATCAAATCGGTTGTGTAGTTTCTGAGGTAATGAAGTTTCGTGATTTTCACAAGTCGCACATTACAAATGAAGTTACAGTTCGATTACAGTAAAATTCAATAGGGTCTTCTGAGGCAGCTAGACCATTCATTTGACCCTAATTTTGTGGAAATCGGGTCGGCCATCTCTGAGAAAAGTGAGTGAGTCCAAGTAGTCTTCAGAATATGTTCCTTTGCATAGCTGGATTTCACATTTTTAAACAATACAGGCAGAGTAATAGTCCGACTGCAACACAAATCAATAGGGTCTTTGGGGCAATTAGAACTTCCATTTGACACTGATTTTACGAAAATCGGTACAGCCATCTCTGAGAAACATGAGTGAGATTAAACAGTCTTCAGAACACGTTTCTTTTCATAACTTTTGAACCACAAGTTCAATCTTTATGAAATTCAAAATTTGAGGGTTTTCTAGGTAGCTTTTGCGTGTTCTTTCGAGACCAATTTTGTTCAAATCGGTTGTGTAGTTTCTAAGATAACGATGTTTCATGATTTTCACATTTTTAAACATAACCTCTAAACTAAAAATCCGATTACAATGAAATTCAATAGGGTCTTATGGGGCAACAAGACCTTTCATTTGCAATTAATTTCATGAAAATCGGTGCAGCCATCTCTGAGAAAAGTGAGTGAGAATAAAAATCTGCACATACACACACACATACAGAAAATGCTGAAAATGAGTCGAGTGATATATGCCATGCAAGTGATTGCTATACCTTTCTAGGAGAAAGGCAAAAATGTTTTGCTTCCAGCGAGTCTTGAGTCAATAATGATAGCAATGGTTCTGGTGGTTGAGCCAGTGCTGGCAACTTCACTTTGCCACCTGCACAATACAATCCTGCTGTTTCCGAGTGAAATTTCAGAGCATATATATATAAAACAAAACAAACGTTTTGCCTTTCTCCTAGAAAGGTATAGCAATCACTGGAAAAACCAAAGGTATAAAAGTGGTCCCAATGGCCGAATGTCATATACCACTCGACCCCTTTCGACGAACTGAGCATTTTCTGTATGTATGTACGTATGTGTGTATGTGTGTGTGTATGTGCAACTTTTTTTCTCACCCACTTTTCCCAGAGGTGGCTGGACCGATTTTCATAAAATTAATTGCAAATGAAAGGTCTAGTTGCGCCATAGGTTGCTATTGAATTTCATTGTAATCGGATTTTTAGTTTAGAGGTTATGTATCAAAATGTAAAAATCACAAAACATCAATATCTCAGAAACCACACAGCTGATTTGAACAAAACTGGTTTCAAATGATTGAGCTGTCCCCAGAACCCTTAACTTTTGAATTTCGTTATGATTGAACATATGGTTCAAAAGTTATGTAAAGAAAAGTTATCCTGAGGTTGTTTAAACTCACTCATTTTTCTCAGTGTCAAATGAAAGGTCTAGTTGCCCCATAGGTTGCTATTGAATTTCATTGTAATCGGATTATAACTTTGTCCGTTGTTCATAAAAATGTGAAATCACATAATGAAAGTAAACATATTGACTTTCTCCTAACGATCACTGGCTAAATAAAAGGTAGAAAAGTGTTCCAGTTCGACGAATCGAGCATTTTCTGCATGTATGCATGTATAGGTGTATATGTGTGTGAGAGAGTGTGGGTGTGTACGTGTGTATGTGCACCTTTTTTCGCACTCACTTTTCTCAGAGATGGTCTGACCGATTCTTTCTATCTTGGTGTCAAGTGAAGGGTCTATTTGCCGCATAGGTTGCTATTGAATTTCATTGTAATCAAACTTTTAGTTTTGGCGCTGCGTCAGAATGTGAAAAACGCTCTTATATCTCAGAAGCTATGAACATAGTTGAATTCAAATAAATAGGCTTTCAAACCCTTAAACAATGAATTTCATAATGTGGCTTCAAGATCATTTAAATTTGATATTGTACTATTTCAATGTTTGCGGCCTTGCTCGGGATTGAAGTTGAAATTAAAAGTCATTTCTATCATATCACTTTTTGCCTTTCTCCTAGAAAGGTATAGCAATCACTGCAAAAACTAAAGGTATAAAAGTGCTCAAAAGGGCCGAATGTCGTATACCACTCGACTCAGTTCGACGAGCTGAGCATTTTCTGCATGTGTGTGTGTGTAACGCTCTTCCTATCTCACTCGATTTTCTCAGAGATGGCTGAACCGATTTCGATTAAATTAATTGCAAATGAAAGGTCTAGTTGCCCCATAAGACCCTATTGAATTTTATTGTAATCGGATTTTCAATTCAAAGGTTATGTATCAAAATGTAAAAATCACGAAACATCAATATCTCAGAAACTACGCAACCGATTTGAACAAAATTAATTTCAAATGAACGGGCTACCTAAAAAACCCTTAACTTTTGAATTTTATGAAGATTGTAACGCTCTCCCAATCTCACTCGATTTTCTCAGAGATGGCTAAATCGATTTCAACGAAATCAATTGCAAATGAAAGGTCTAGTTGCCCTATAAGACCCTATTGAATTTTATTGTAATCTGATTTCTAGTTTAGAGGTTATGTATCATGTACAAATCACGAAACATCAATATCTCAGAAACTACACAACCGATTTGAACAAAATTGGTTTCAATTGAACGGGCTACCTAAAAACCCTCAACTTTTGAATTTTATGAAGATTGAACATATGGTTTAGAAGTTACAGAAAGAAACGTGTTCTGGAGACTGTTTAATCTCACTCATGTTTCTCAGAGATGGCTGGACCGATTTTCATAAAATCAGTTCGGAGCCGTGCCTCCTCAAGACTTTCCATATGGCACTGTGTTGCGTCACTCACGGTGTTGCGGACAGTCGTTCCTGTCGCAGTGCGGATGGTGTGACGCAACACAGTGTCATATGGAAAGTCTTGTTGTCCTATAAGACCCTAATGATTTTTTTTTTGCGAACGGATTATTACTTTTCCTGTTATGTTTAAAAATGTGAAATCCAGCTATGAAAAGAAACATATTCTGATGACTACTTGGGCTCACTCACTTTTCTCAGAGATGGTTGACCCGATTTCCACAGAATTAGTATCAAATGAAAGGTCTAGCTGCCTCATAACACCCTATTGAATTTTACTGTAATCGGACTGTAACTTCATCTGTAATGTATCGAAATGTGAAAATCACTAAACTTCATTAACTTAGAAACTACACAACAGATTTGAACAATATTGATATCGATTGAACACGTGGTTTCAAAGTTTGGCTCCCCCATACGTTCCCTTTTCATTTGATTGCAATCAAACTTAAGCAACCGTTATGTTTTAATTTGTGAAACAACGAAAGTCTATTATCTCAAGTATTACACGACTTATTTGAACATAACTAGTGTCATACAAACGAGTCATCTCTCAAACTTACAAATAACAAACTTCATAAAAATTAGATATACTGTTTGAAAGTTTTGTAAAGAAAAGAAATTCAAAGACTATTTAACACTATAGCTGCTGTGATCAATATATATGGCCTCAACATAATTTAAATGTGGTATCGTACTATTTGAACGTTCCCGGTATCGCTCGTGATTAAATTGTTTGAAATTAAGGGTCATTTCTTATATTTCGCTATTTCTGAAGCACTAACATTTCATATTTTATACTTTCATTACAACATCAATATTTTAGAACCCAAAGAGTGAATTTACCTTTTTGGATTTAAGCATTCATGTAAATCTATTTTTACAAATAATAAGTTTGAATGAGAAAGGCTGAGTCTGACCGCTAGGTCGATTAATTTAGGTTTTTCATTCATTTAATCAATTTATGAATAACTGGTTATGAATTGACACTTTGAGACACCTGAAATGAAAAAAAGCAAACAAACTACCTTTTTTTAAGTGATCAGTTAGCATTCATTTATCATAAATTAAATGGAAAACATCACACGTATTGGCACATATACGCTATTTTGTAATTCATTCTTCGTCCCCAATGGCCCATTAGGCCGTACGAATCATTAAGACTACTCTGCTTCTCCCATAAAATTGGCGCAGGATGAGTAAGGATAATGTCATACTTAAAGCAAAGCGTTTATATATATCTCCTAATTGTTGATAATATTCCCCACGTGAGGAAAGACAAGAATTGCACCGCATCTCTTTCAGTAACATTAGCCTAAAGCTTGCACTTTTATTCATATGGCCTGTTGCCTCATCTCATAGCATCATCGAATGTATGAACGATCGCTTCGGGACGAATGCTATTTTGTCTTCGTCCCGATTTGATTTGCCATGATGACTCTATCAATGCCACGGTGAACCGATACAAATATTTACTGAGTTGCAACGATGTGATTTTGAACCGTATCCAATAGGCAAACAATGAGAAACAGCAGGAAAAGGGAAAGACACAAATCGATCGTTTCAGTTCATCCGAACATATGTACGCCCCCGATGAAGTATGTGTTCGTGTTACATTGACATTAGTCCACAGCGAACGGTTCACGAAGCGAATGAAGATTCAATGCAGGAATCAGGAGCCCTGGTCTACTCCAGCCGTTTTACCAAATGAAAAACAATTATTTTTGAGGTCATCCATTGTGATTGGGTGAAAACCATCAAATCTACTATTAACGTTAGTCGGCTACTTTATTTCATCCGGTTCATCGACCAGTTCAATTGATTGATTGATCAATGAAACACTATTGATGAAATAATCGTTGAACTTACTAGCAATTACTTGTTCTGTTTGTTCTAATGGGTCATTAAAAGTTATGGATCACGGTTTACAATTACTAGGTTTTAATAAAGATTTCAAAGTTTTCCATAACTCTTTGCTGTTGTTTTGATGATGAGTAATCTTTCTCTGGATATATTCACAACGCGTCTTTTTAAGTGATTGTGAATATTTATTACGCGCGATTGTGTACTCATTCCAATGACTCTGACTGTTTGGTCTACAAAACTTTTTGTACAATTTATCCCTCTTGTGCTTAAGACGCAAAAGATCCAAATTGTACCAGCTGTTCGCGTTCTTGAGCTTGAGCTTGGGCTTGATTGATCACCACCGGTTGCCACTTCGTTACTGACCAGGATCGATTGGAGTTGTAAATCGAATTTAGTGATTACTGCTTGGGATTTAGCTTTTCGATGTGCATCTCCAATAACCCCTGCATGCTGATCAGTACCGACGCCTGCCGGTCCAGAACGTAGATCAAAGGAAGGAAGGAAAGGGGTGTTAGTTCGATACTTGTTGTTACTAGAGGCCGGATATACTCCTGCACACTCCACAAGCACCACGGGTATAGGAATTTTGTGTTAGTTGTCTGTCGCGTTTCTTCTCTACATACGATAAAACTCTTGGGCCTTGGCGGTATTAATGGGCTCTCGCGAACCTATCTTTTATGTATCCAAGACGTTTTGTTTCATTGATTGAGGATTTTAGGAGTACGACGGGAATAACGAGTTTTGTACTAATAAAGGAACTGACCGACTCTTTCAACCCGACATGCACGCACTTTCCCGAGGTTAGTGGTGCGATCTTCGATATATGAACTCACGAAAGCGCGCCAGGTGCCAACATGTTTGAAACCTTATCATATTTGCAGTGACGGGATACAAGCGAATCGTGGAGGTTAAGTAATTTCGGTTACCTTACGTATCGTACGACCCTACGCGTTTCTGCTCATGAACACCTTAATTCACCCATTCACAAATCAATAAGTAGCTTTATTTCGTAAGACGTTAAGCTTTATTCGGAAACTGTAAGCCGACCGCAATTTTAGAGGATATAAGATCTACAACGCGTTGTTCTCTTGTAATGCCAACATGATTTCAGCGCAACTGAATAACGATTTTTTATAGTAATATTTGTCAAAAGCTATGGGATTTGTAAGAAAAAAAATAAATAAATAAATTAACGGCATGCCAAATATTACCGATGCCGGAAGTTTTGGTGATGTCATTTTTAAGTATCACATATCATACGCAGAGAAATGGCAAGTCAGTTTGAGCTAACTTTATGACACGGTAAGTTTCATTTGCTTGTACCAGCTGTTCGCGTTCTTTAAGGATACAAATTTATGTTTAACTAATCGATTCGTACACGTTATCAAAATACTAGTAAGAGCAGCTGCAAAATCATCTAAATTACCGGACGCGATTGGAAAATCCAAGCTTCTTTCAACAAGATTTGAAACAACCTGTTTCGAATATTTTCTTCAGCATTTCAATTTTTTAAAATCAATTTTCTCATTCAAGTTATCTAATACAGTAATTACTAATGTCTCATGATCGGTTATTTTCACATCAGGATCCGTTACTGAACTAATGGAATCCAAATTGGAATAAACATGATCAATCAAAGCTCTAACTCGCTGGGAAATGCGTGTTTATTCATCAACACTTTGTTTTAAATTAAACGATTCTACTAAACGCTTCAAATGATTCGAATTAGTATTATCTCGCCAGTTGATATTGAAATCACCAGCCAATATATTTAATTTACTGCAATTAAGAAATTCATCAAGCCAGTTCTCCAATATTTCAAGGAAAGGGTGGTCACTAGCATTGGGAGAATGATACAAAACACCAAAATTACCCACCTTCATACCATGTACTACTGTTATGCCCAAGAACCAGTTGCCATCCTTCGCTTCATTACGGCAATGCTCGAATTGAACTGATTCTCTGACATAAATAGCAACACCGCCAGTTTGTCTAGAATGTGATAAACAAGCAGCCACATTATATCCCGGAATACTTTATTGACACATTCTACCGTGACGTTACAACGTTTTGACTATTCTGTTAGCATAATTTTCACTCTAACCTGAAATTTTCTTGAGAAACCCTTCAATATTATTACAGATTTGGAAAGTACACAAAATTTCCTATAAGAATGGTGCATGATACATTTGTTTACTTTGTTTATATCACTTTGGGGAGTGAAAATGTAGCGTGACGTTACAACGCGCGAGAAATTGAGGTGTCCGGACTTTTCTTACAAAAGTCAAAAACTCTGCTCCGTTTGGAATTTTATACCGATTTCTTCTTCCATGATTTGATAACAAATAATAATCGAACAGTTTGCCGTGTTTTGAGTGCCGATCTAACATCTATTTTTGAGAAGCTTTTATTTTTCGTGCCGTTACAACGCTCATTTTCCAGCAAGGGGTATTCTCATTCCGTTGTAACGTCACGAAAATATAATTCAATATATATCCATTATTTATCAAATATATCTTACACATTTTCATAAGAAATAATTCAATAACTGGTTTTATATATTTCTACTTCTACTTTATGTACTTGGCTTAGGGGTTGACCATAAACTATGTAACAAATTTACTTTGACGTTAAATATATGAAAATGCAGAACCAAACTCAAATTTGAGGATTTTTAGTGAAGGAATGTGAGTTATGATGATGGCAATTCTTTTCATAAGTGACGTATGTATTGTATTGTATTGTATGTATATGACATTATGTGCAAAACATACTAAATTTATTTTTCTTCTAGTTGTTTCACAATGACTGAATACATTAGCAATTTATCCAACATTTACAGTCATGGAGAAAAAAATAAATACACTTGCAGTGTTGGATGATTTTCCGTATTTGCACAGTGATTTTAATTGTTGTATGATGTTATGTTACGTCATTAAGATCTGCAGACACTCTTTTTGAAAGAAGAATGGAGAAATAACTGGAGAAATTTCTTTGTCGGTGATTCCGAAATTTTTTTGCGTGAGTTAGTGTTTTTGAAGTGGCGACAAAAATAAATACACTATTGAAATATATATACAAAACAATCCAAATTAGCTTTATTTCTCTACATATTGTTAGCAAAATGTTTTTTTTTACGTTACAAAACTCACTTCCAAAATTTTGTGGCCTGTTTTTTGTTTTGTAAAGCCATATTCAATCTTCGTGGAATGTTTACCCCCAGGTTTTCACGAGTAGAAGCTGAACTAGCATTTCACGCTGCCTGTCCGACGTTCCATAAGTCTGTTTTATTCTTTGGATGATGCTTTGCAACCTAGACTTTCGCAATCTTTCATAGAATTTCTGAAGGATTTAAATTAAAAGTCTACGCTGGTCAAACTAATAATTTTATATTTTCGTTTAAAAATCATCTTCGTGTTTTCAATGCTGTATGTTTAGGATCGTTATACTGCATAGAGATCCAGCAAACTGGCATGTTTTCTTCGGCATATGGAAGCAAAATCGACCACCTAGGTACACAGGAAACTTTATTCCACTTCAAAAGCGACACATTTTGGCAAGAACTGAATTTTCTAAAATGTTTTTAGACTAGGGTGCAACTAAATGGCACATCGTGCTTTGGTCGGATGAGTCGAAATTCAACCTTTTTGGTTCAAACGGTCAGCAGCTGGTGAGAAGACCGGGGAATACTGCCTTCAACGCACAATTAACCACGAAAGTATTAAAATTTGGAAGTGACCACAAAACGGTGTAATACTGTTTTCTGATGCTGGTATGGAACCCATTGATTTTATAGCATAGACTATGAATACTAACGACTGTGTAGATGTTTTACGTAGCGCAAGGCTTCCGTATGCCAAAGAAAACATGCTTCTTCGTTGGAGAGTAACGATCCTAAACATACAGCATTGAAAACACGAAAATGATTTTTAAACGAAAATATAAAATTAGTTTGACCAGCGCAGACTTTTAATTTAAATCTTTTAGAAATTCTATGGTAGATTGGAAAAGTCTAGGTTGCAAAGCATCATCCAAAGAATAAAACACTTATGGAACGTCGGACAGGCAGCGTGAAATGCTAGTTCAGCTTCTACTCGTGAAAACCTGGGGGTAAACATTCCACGAAGATTGAATATGGCTTTACAAAACAAAAAACAGGCCACAAAATTTTGAAAGTGAGTTTTGTAACGTGAAAAACACTTTGCTAACAATGTGTAGAGAAATAAAGCTAATTTGGTTTTTTTTGTATATATATTTTATTAGTGTATTTATTTTTGTCGCCACTTTAAAAACACTAACTCACGCAAAAGAATTTCAGAATCACCGACAAAGAAATTTCTCCAGTTATTTCTCCGTGCCTCTTTTAAAAAGAGTGTCTGCAGTTCATAAAGACGTAACATAACATCATACAACAGTTAAAATCAGTGCGCAAATACGAAAAATTATCCAACACTGCAAGTGTATTTATTATTTTCTCCATGACTGTATGTTTAAAACAAGTTTACAAATGTGTCCTTATTGCCGTTACATTACGTCACGTTACGTAATTTCGATAACCTTCACATTCGGCGGTTTGGTTCGAACGATGCGGACGAAGTCTCCAGCATTATTAATTTCATCAATACGGTCGCCTCGGGGCAACTGTTTTTTTCTTAGGGAACATTCGCATGTTACGTAACGCGGAAGATGGCAATTTTCATTACAACCCCCCCCCCCCCGAATTTCACGTAATTTCACGCAATTTTGCATAATGGCCTCGTTTGGAGTTACACTTCGCTGAATACCCCCATCCCCTGAGCGTGTTTTGTAATATACGAATGTTCCCTTCTAACCATTTTTGCTTTTCCACCAATTGCATTGCACTTACCCTTTCCGTGAGAAGTGCAAAATAATTTCCTTGTGAAACTTTTATCGTACTTCTTGGCTAGGAAACGAGCATTCGCAGCATATATTGGTTTTTGAACTTGCTGGTTGCTCCATCACTTTGAGTTTAGGTTTTAGACGAAAAGATACCTAGATATTAATATGAATTCATTAAAATAATTCCCGCATAATTTTAAATAATGGTCATTGCAAAAATTTGAAAAAAAAATCTCAGCATTTAAAAAAATTATCACATTCAAAGCACCCGTTTCTTCCGCACCCGTACATGCGGGGCACATGGGGACTCGGCGTACCGGAACCTGTTCAGGTACTGCCTAAAGCAGCCATGGCCTGGCAGGATCTGTGTCAGATGGAAGGTTACTTCCCCATGGCGCCTATTATTCCAGCATGCTAACTCTGGAATGAGTCGGTGTGTCCATCTACCTTTCGTAGTGTTGGACCACTCCCGCTGCCACCTAGCCATTGAAGATGACCGTATGGTGTTACGTAAACCCCTCGTGTCGCGTTGGTCGAAGCACTCTACATCCTCTTTGACGATGATGCTGATGGGCATCATGCCAGCCAAGACGCAAACCGCCTCGTACGACACTGTTCGGTATGCGCACGCTACCCTTAGGCACATTAGCCTGTACGTACTCTCGAGTTTGCCGGCATGGCACGAGGTACTCAATACCTAGGACCACACAGGTCCTCCATTCCTGAGTATGGACGTAGTCACGCTAGCAAGGACTTAGCGCTTGCTGCTACGGACCGCCGAGCTGTTTGCCATCATGCGAGATAGCGCCGCCACAGCCAGGGAAGCTTTCTTGCAAGTTTAATCGACGTGGCTCCCGAACGTGAGCTTGTCGTCGATCATAACCCCCAGAAGCTTCAGGGAGCGTTTTAAGGTGATAGTGCATGCATCAGCACTGATCGATGCCTCCTGCTCCGACTTTCTGTTATTTACAACAATAACTTCAGTCTTCTGGTGCTCCAGTTTCCTGGAGTGCATCCAGTCTTCCACTACGCGTATGGATAGCGCGGCCTTTAACTCTACCTCTCTAATTGACTCGCCATAGACCTCAAGAGTTATATCGTCGGCGAAGCCCACGATCACCACCATTGGAGGGAGTGTTAGTTTTAACACGCCGTCATACATGGCATTCAACAGTACCGGACCCAGGATGGAACCTTGCGGTACACCTGCGGTAACTGGGACGCTTTTCTGACCCTCGTTTGTGTTAGACACTAGCACTCGATTCTGAAAGTAGTTAACCAGAATCCTGTACTGCGGCGTCGGCACTCTGAGACTCTGTAGCGCTAAGGCTATGGAGTCCCAGCTGGCACTGTTAAACGCCCTCTTCACATCGAGCGTGACGATCGCGCAGTAACGAATGCCCCTCTTTTGCGTTGGATTGCAACCTCAGCCGTTCTGGTGACGGAGAGAATTGCATCCACCGTGGACGAGGATTATAGGAGTACGACGGGAATAACGAGTTTTGTACTAATAAAGGAACTGACCGACTCTTCCAACCCGACATGCACGCACTTTCCCGAGGTTAGTGGTGCGATCTTCGATATATGAACTCACGAAAGCGCGCCAGGTGCCAACATGTTTGAAACCTTATCATATTTGCAGTGACGGGATACAAGCGAATCGTGGAGGTTAAGTAATTTCGGTTACCTTACGTATCGTACGACCCTACGCGTTTCTGCTCATGAACACCTTAATTTACCCATTCACAAATCAATGAGTAGCTTTATTTCGTAAGACGTTAAGCTTTATTCGGAAACTGTAAGCCGACCGCAATTTTAGAGGATATAAGATCTACAACGCGTTTTTCTCTTGTAATATAATTTTCGAGAGTTGGTGCTCAATAGAAAACAACTTGGATGGATTCTCTAAGACCTCCCGAACATCTCACTGTTACACCGTGCGATCATTGAAAGGTAAAGCCGTCGTACTCGAAGAGGCATACCGTGCACAACAACGAGAGTGCGCGCGAAATCCCCGAGAGACCGCCTATTGCGAAAACAAGCTCGACGCGTTCGCTACTGTAATGAACAAGCTATGTCCCTCATCTTATCTGTAAAATGGCAAAGTTGCATGAATTCGAAGCCCGTGAAACTTGTACAAATGGAACATATCCTAGTTCCAAATTTAATCACAAAACGCCGAGCTAATCACGATAAAGATAATGTCGTTGATGTCGTCATTTCGCCATACATGATTTCAGCGCAACTGAATAACGATTTTGTATAGTAATATTTGTCAAAAGCTATGGGATTTGTAAGAAAAAAAAAATAAAATAAATAAATTAACGGCATGCCAAATATTACCGATGCCGGAAGTTTTGGTGATGTCATTTTTAAGTATCACATATTATACGCAGAGAAATGGCAAGTCAGTTTGAGCTAACTTTATGACACGGTAAGTTTCATTTGCTTGTACCAGCTGTTCGCGTTCTTCAAGGATACAAATTTATGTTTAACTAATCGATTCGTACACGTTATCAAAATATTAGTAAGAGCAGCTGCAAAATCATCTAAATTACCGGACGCGATTGGAAAATCCAAGCTTCTTTCAACAAGATTTGAAACAACCTGTTTCGAATATTTTCTTCAGCATTTCAATTTTTTAAAATCAATTTTCTCATTCAAGTTATCTAATACAGTAATTACTAATGTCTCATGATCGGTTATTTTCACATCAGGATCCGTTACTGAACTAATGGAATCCAAATTGGAATAAACATGATCAATCAAAGCTCTACTTCGCTGGGAAATGCGTGTTTATTCATCAACACTTTGTTTTAAATTAAACGATTCTACTAAACGCTTCAAATGATTCGAATTAGTATTATCTCGCCAGTTGATATTGAAATCACCAGCCAATATATTTAATTTACTGCAATTAAGAAATTCATCAAGCCAGTTCTCCAATATTTCAAGGAAAGGGTGGTCACTAGCATTGGGAGAATGATACAAAACACCAAAATTACCCACCTTCATACCACGTACTACTGTTATGCCCAAGAACCAGTTGCCATCCTTCGCTTCATTACGGCAATGCTCGAATTGAACTGATTCTCTGACATAAATAGCAACACCGCCAATTTGTCTAGAATGTGATAAACAAGCAGCCACATTATATCCCGGAATACTTTATTGACACATTCTACCGTGACGTTACAACGTTTTGACTATTCTGTTAGCATAATTTTCACTCTAACCTGAAATTTTTTTGAGAAACCCTTCAATATTATTACAGATTTGGAAAGTACACAAAATTTCCTATAAGAATGGTGCATGATACATTTGTTTACTTTGTTTATATCACTTTGGGGAGTGAAAATGTAGCGTGACGTTACAACGCGCGAGAAATTGAGGTGTCCGGACTTTTCTTACAAAAGTCAAAAACTCTGCTCCGTTTGGAATTTTATACCGATTTCTTCTTCCATGATTTGATAACAAATAATAATCGAACAGTTTGCCGTGTTTTGAGTGCCGATCTAACATCTATTTTTGAGAAGCTTTTATTTTTCGTGCCGTTACAACGCTCATTTTCCAGCAAGGGGTATTCTCATTCCGTTGTAACGTCACGAAAATATAATTCAATATATATCCATTATTTATCAAATATATCTTACACATTTTCATAAGAAATAATTCAATAACTGGTTTTATATATTTCTACTTCTACTTTATGTACTTGGCTTAGAGGTTGACCATAAACTATGTAACAAATTTACTTTGACGTTAAATATATGAAAATGCAGAACCAAACTCAAATTTGAGGATTTTTAGTGAAGGAATGTGAGTTATGATGATGGCAATTCTTTTCATAAGTGACGTATGTATTGTATTGTATTGTATGTATATGACATTATGTGCAAAACATACTAAATTTATTTTTCTTCTAGTTGTTTCACAATGACTGAATACATTAGCAATTTATCCAACATTTACAGTCATGGAGAAAAAAATAAATACACTTGCAGTGTTGGATGATTTTCCGTATTTGCACAGTGATTTTAATTGTTGTATGATGTTATGTTACGTCATTAAGATCTGC
The DNA here is from genome assembly GCF_029784165.1 of Wyeomyia smithii. NCBI lineage: Eukaryota > Metazoa > Arthropoda > Insecta > Diptera > Culicidae > Wyeomyia > Wyeomyia smithii. The sequence goes on from NC_073696.1 coordinate 159,111,441, forward strand.
AGACACTCTTTTTGAAAGAAGAATGGAGAAATAACTGGAGAAATTTCTTTGTCGGTGATTCCGAAATTTTTTTGCGTGAGTTAGTGTTTTTGAAGTGGCGACAAAAATAAATACACTATTGAAATATATATACAAAACAATCCAAATTAGCTTTATTTCTCTACATATTGTTAGCAAAATGTTTTTTTTTACGTTACAAAACTCACTTTCAGAATTTTGTGGCCTGTTTTTTGTTTTGTAAAGCCATATTCAATCTTCGTGGAATGTTTACCCCCAGGTTTTCACGAGTAGAAGCTGAACTAGCATTTCACGCTGCCTGTCCGACGTTCCATAAGTCTGTTTTATTCTTTGGATGATGCTTTGCAACCTAGACTTTCGCAATCTTTCATAGAATTTCTGAAGGATTTAAATTAAAAGTCTACGCTGGTCAAACTAATAATTTTAAATTTTCGTTTAAAAATCATCTTCGTGTTTTCAATGCTGTATGTTTAGGATCGTTATACTGCATAGAGATCCAGCAAACTGGCATGTTTTCTTCGGCATATGAAAGCAAAATCGACCACCTAGGTACACAGGAAACTTTATTCCACTTTAAAAGCGACACATTTTGGCAAGAACTGAATTTTCTAAAATGTTTTTAGACTAGGGTGCAACTAAATGGCACATCGTGCTTTGGTCGGATGAGTCGAAATTCAACCTTTTTGGTTCAAACGGTCAGCAGCTGGTGAGAAGACCGGGGAATACTGCCTTCAACGCACAATTAACCACGAAAGTATTAAAATTTGGAAGTGACCACAAAACGGTGTAATACTGTTTTCTGATGCTGGTATGGAACCCATTGATTTTATAGCATAGACTATGAATACTAACGACTGTGTAGATGTTTTACGTAGCGCAAGGCTTCCGTATGCCAAAGAAAACATGCTTCTTCGTTGGAGAGTAACGATCCTAAACATACAGCATTGAAAACACGAAAATGATTTTTAAACGAAAATATAAAATTAGTTTGACCAGCGCAGACTTTTAATTTAAATCCTTTAGAAATTCTATGGTAGATTGGAAAAGTCTAGGTTGCAAAGCATCATCCAAAGAATAAAACACTTATGGAACGTCGGACAGGCAGCGTGAAATGCTAGTTCAGCTTCTACTCGTGAAAACCTGGGGGTAAACATTCCACGAAGATTGAATATGGCTTTACAAAACAAAAAACAGGCCACAAAATTTTGAAAGTGAGTTTTGTAACGTGAAAAACACTTTGCTAACAATGTGTAGAGAAATAAAGCTAATTTGTTTTTTTTTGTATATATATTTTATTAGTGTATTTATTTTTGTCGCCACTTTAAAAACACTAACTCACGCAAAAGAATTTCAGAATCACCGACAAAGAAATTTCTCCAGTTATTTCTCCGTGCCTCTTTCAAAAAGAGTGTCTGCAGTTCATAAAGACGTAACATAACATCATACAACAGTTAAAATCAGTGCGCAAATACGAAAAATTATCCAACACTGCAAGTGTATTTATTATTTTCTCCATGACTGTATGTTTAAAACAAGTTTACAAATGTGTCCTTATTGCCGTTACATTACGTCACGTTACGTAATTTCGATAACCTTCACATTCGGCGGTTTGGTTCGAACGATGCGGACGAAGTCTCCAGCATTATTAATTTCATCAATACGGTCGCCTCGCGGCAACTGTTTTTTTCTTAGGGAACATTCGCATGTTACGTAACGCGGAAGATGGCAATTTTCATTACACCCCCCCCCCCCCCCGATCTTCACGTAATTTCACACAATTTTGCATAATGGCCTCGTTTGGAGTAACACTTCGCTGAATACCCCCATCCCCTGAGCGTGTTTTGTAATATACGAATGTTCCCTTCTAACCATTTTTGCTTTTCCACCAATTGCATTGCACTTACCCTTTCCGTGAGAAGTGCAAAATAATTTCCTTGTGAAACTTTTATCGTACTTCTTGGCTAGGAAACGAGCATTCGCAGCATATATTGGTTTTTGAACTTGCTGGTTGCTCCATCACTTTGAGTTTAGGTTTTAGACGAAAAGATACCTAGATATTAATATGAATTCATTAAAATAATTCCCGCATAATTTTAAATAATGGTCATTGCAAAAATTTGAAAAAAAATCTCAGCATTTAAAAAAATGATCACATTCAAAGCACCCGTTTCTTCCGCACCCGTACATGCGGGGCACATGGGGACTCGGCGTACCGGAACCCGTTCAGGTACTGCCTAAAGCAGCCATGGCCTGGCAGGATCTGTGTCAGATGGAAGGTTACTTCCCCATGGCGCCTATTATTCCAGCATGCTAACTCTGGAATGAGTCGGTGTGTCCATCTACCTTTCGTAGTGTTGGACCACTCCCGCTGCCACCTAGCCATTGAAGATGACCGTATGGTGTTACGTAAACCCCTCGTGTCGCGTTGGTCGAAGCACTCTACATCCTCTTTGACGATGATGCTGATGGGCATCATGCCAGCCAAGACGCAAACCGCCTCGTACGACACTGTTCGGTATGCGCACGCTACCCTTAGGCACATTAGCCTGTACGTACTCTCGAGTTTGCCGCCATGGCACGAGGTACTCAATACCTAGGACCACACAGGTCCTCCATTCCTGAATATGGACGTAGTCACGCTAGCAAGGACTTAGCGCTTGCTGCTACGGACCGCCGAGCTGTTTGCCATCATGCGAGATAGCGCCGCCACAGCCAGGGAAGCTTTCTTGCAAGTTTAATCGACGTGGCTCCCGAACGTGAGCTTGTCGTCGATCATAACCCCCAGAAGCTTCAGGGAGCGTTTTAAGGTGATAGTGCATGCACCAGCACTGATCGATGCCTCCTGCTCCGACTTTCTGTTATTTACAACAATAACTTCAGTCTTCTGGTGCTCCAGTTTCCTGGAGTGCATCCAGTCTTCCACTACGCGTATGGATAGCGCGGCCTTTAACTCTACCTCTCTAATTGACTCGCCATAAACCTCAAGAGTTATATCGTCGGCGAAGCCCACGATCACCACCATTGGAGGGAGTGTTAGTTTTAACACGCCGTCATACATGGCATTCAACAGTACCGGACCCAGGATGGAACCTTGCGGTACACCTGCGGTAACTGGGACGCTTTTCTGACCCTCGTTTGTGTTAGACACTAGCACTCGATTCTGAAAGTAGTTAACCAGAATCCTGTACTGCGGCGTCGGCACTCTGAGACTCTGTAGCGCTAAGGCTATGGAGTCCCAGCTGGCACTGTTAAACGCCCTCTTCACGTCGAGCGTGACGATCGCGCAGTAACGAATGCCCCTCCTTTTGCGTTGGATTGCAGCCTCAGCCGTTCTGGTGACGGAGAGAATTGCATCCACCGTGGACCTACCTTTCCGAAATCCGAACTGGTTGCTTGATAGACCGTTCTCACTTTCTGTATATTTCACCAGTCTATTGAGGATCACCCTCTCAAGCACCTTGCCCGCCGTGTCCAGCAGGCAGATTGGTCTGTATGCCGATGGGTCACCTGGTGGTTTCCCGACCTTCGGCAACAGCACCAGCCTCTGGCGCTTCCACACGTCCGGGAAGAGGCAGTCGTCAAGGCACTTCTGCATGACCGCCTTGAACAACCCGTGGGCTTCCTTAGTGGGTCGTCTTGATGGTCAAGTTCGGGATTTCACCTGGTCCCGGTGCCTTGCCTATCTTTAGGAAGTTTGCGATCTCGATCAATTCATCTTCTGTCACCTTTACCGCATAGTCTGCCTCTGCACGACTGCCGTCACTCACGGTTGGTGGTGACTCGTCAGCCGGAGGCTAGGGACTTGGTTCGTGGCTTGGGAAGAGGCCCTGAATGATCGTTTCTAGCATCGCTGGTGATTGTTCACCCAGGGCTAGCGCACCTCTAGTCTTGGTCATAACGATCCTGTAGGCGTCACCCCACGGGTTCGAATAGGCACTGGCGCATAGTCGTTCGGAACAGGCTCGTTTACTGGCTCTAATTGCGCTCTTAAGCGTTGCCTTAGCGAATATGAATGCGGCACCGCGTTCCTCTCTTTGCTCGTCGGAACGCGCGCGTTGCATCCTTCGTCTTGCACGGAGGCATGCACTACGTAGGCCTGCTATCGTTTCGCTCCACCAGTATGTCGGTGGTCTACCCTCTCTAGGCGGACGAGACCTAGGCATAGTGGCGTCGCACGCCCATGACAACATCGAATTCAGATGGTCCACACCCGGGTGTTTTTTTTCAAAGGTGGCGGAGAAATCTGCAAACAGACACCTGAGAAGAGAACTCAGGGTGTGGAGATGAGACTAGGGGAGAGATGCTGGGGTAGTTACACTCCCCCAGACACCTACTGATCCCTGCCCCGACCCACTAAAACCCCTCCAGTCTCCAGCCCTGGTCTTCCCGGAACGACGGTTAAGTATTACGTTGAGAAGTGGCTTTTGTGCGTGATGCACCCTCTTTACTCGTATAACCTCCTAGCTAACTACCTGGAGACTGGTAGTTAGCTACCACTGGCGTGTTGGTGATTGACCCGCCACACACGTTGTAGCTCCAGGACAATCTGGGAGGTGGCCGCACAAGCCGCGTTCCAGATGTCCGAGTCGTCGCACATCCTCCGGACAAGATTGTCCGGACTAGTGCCAGGCCCGCTCACAGCCATCATGTTGCTCCTCGCTCTTACGAAACGGGGGCATTCGAAGAAGACATGCTCTGCAGTCTCCTCCTCTTCCACGCACTCGGGACACATGGGGGACCCCGCGTGCCCGAATCTGTGCAGATATTGCCTGAAGCAGCCATGGCCTGACAGGATCTGTGTCAGGTGGAAGTTCACCTCGCCATGTCGCCTCCCGACCCAGCCGGATATCTCCGGTATAAGTCGGTGCGTCCATCTGCCCTTTGTGGAGTTAGACCATTCCCTCTGCCAACGGAGCATCGAGACTGTGCCTCGTATGCCCCTTGTGTCACGATGGTCGAAACACTCTCTGTCCTTGATGGCGATGCTGATAGGCATCATGCCGGGCAAGATACAGATTGCATCGTATGACACCGTACGATACGCACTCACAACTCTCAGGCACATGAGCCTGTAGGTACTTTCCAGTTTACCGCGGTAACTGTTAGTACCTAACGCTCTGGACCATACTGGTCCACCATACCTAAGTATGGACGAAACCACGCTGGCAAGAAGGCTTCGCTTGCTGCCATAGACCGCTGAGCTATTGGACATCATACGAGATAGTGCTGCAATAGCCGATGAGGCCCTCTTACAGGCATAGTCAACGTGGCTCCCGAACGTGAGCTTGTCGTCGACCATAACCCCCAAGAGCTTCAACGATTGCCTTGAGGTGATGGTGCAGTCTCCGACTCTGACCACCGCCTGTGGCTCTGATTTACGGTTGTTCACAACCGTGACCTCCGTCTTATGATGCGCGAGCTCCAGTTTCCTGGAGCGCATCCAGCCCTCGACCATCCTTATGCAATGTGCAGCCGTCAACTCGACCTCTTCGATCGACTCGCCGTAAACCTCTAGCGTTGTGTCGTCTGCAAAGCCGACGATCACAACCCCTACAGGAAACTTTAGTTTCAACACCCCGTCATACATGACGTTCCACAACACCGGACCCAGGATTGAACCTTGCGGAACCCCGGTGGTGATCGGGACGCACTTCTGACCCTCCTCTGTGTTGTAAACCAGTACTCGATTCTGGAAGTAGTTTTCCAGAATCTTGTACAGCGACACCGGTACGTGGATGCTCCTGAGCGCGAGCGCTATGGAGTCCCAACTGGCGCTATTGAACGCATTCTTCACGTCAAGCGTGACGATTGCGCAATAGCGTATTCCCCTTCTCTTGCGCTAGAGTGCTATCTCCGCCGTCTTGGTGACAGCGTGGACCTGCCCTTCCGGAAGCCGAACTGGTTGCTTGCCAGACCGTTTACACCCTCTGTGTACCTCACCAGTCTGTTGAGAATAATCCTCTCAAGTTCCTTGCCCGTCGTGTCTAGCAGGCAGATAGGCCTATATGCCGATGGGTCACCTGGTGGTTTCCCAGCCTTCGGCAGTAGTACCAGTTTCTGCCGCTTCCACCTATCCGGAAAGAGGCAGTCATTCAGGCACCTCTGCATGACTACTCGAAACAGCCCGGGGCCGTTTTTATCGCCAGCCTGATTGCCAGGTTAGGGATGCCATCCGGTCCCGGTGCCTTGCTCACCTTTAGAGAGTTGGCGATCACGATGAGTTCCTCATTCGTAACCCTTGCCTCCTCCTGAACCTCGACACGGCTGTCGTCGCCCACGGATTGGATTCTCGGCAGGTTGGCCGACCATCCCTGGTCTGTGTCGGAAATACAAACGTCGGACGTGGGTCTCGACCGCCGGAGGCCAAGGACTTGGCTCGTGGCGCGGAAAGAGTCCCTCGATGATTCGCTCCAGCATCGCTGGTGATCGCTCTGCAGGCGCCGGGTGTGGTTAACCCCCTTCGTGCTTCCATCTAATGGCCTGCCCAAAAACACCTGCATCGAAATGCAATGTTTTCCAACCGTAGAAGGATGGAATATTGGCCCTACTCGCTGCTTGCTTCCGCACGCCTCCCTCATAGCGGACCGATTGGTGGTCACTATTCGTGTAGCTGTCGTCTAGCCTCCAGTTCGTGATCAGTCCCGGGCTGCAGAACGTCACATCGATAATCGATTCCGCACCATTCCTACTGTAGGTGCATTTCGTACCAACGTTAGCCAGGTCTAAGTTGAGCTTTGCCAAAGCTTCCAGCAAAACCTGGCCCCTCTGGTTTGTACAGCGACTTCCCCACTCGACAGCCCAAGCGTTGAAGTCACCCGCAACTACCAACGGCCATAGGCCCGTCAGTTCCACGGTTGCTTGATCGACCATCTGTGCGAACGTTTCGGTAGACCAACTTGGCGGAGCATAGCAACTGCAGTAGAATACTCCGTCCACTTTGGCTATCACGTATCCCTCTCTGGAGGTCGACACAATCTCCTGAACCGGGGACTTGCCTGTCGTGCAAATGGCCGTCTTCCCAGTGTTGCGGAGTAACGCACCAAGGCCACTGGAGTGGTATTAGCCGACGGTGTAGCGCGACGCACTGTCATGGATCTGAGGGATTGACAGATGGGAGGAAACAGAAAAAGGAAGAAAAGGAGAAAAGTGCAAGTAATGTGGAAACGAGTTAGCAGAAGAATTTACAAGATAAATTGAAAATCAGGAGAAGAGAAAAGTAGCTCAAAGTTTGAAGTGAAAGTATACAGAATTTACGAGAAGAAGAAATTTATAAGCGGTAGTACAGTTCAGAGAAAGCACACAAATAATAAGCTCCGATTTAATAAATATTCGGAGGCAAACCACAACGTGAGTGGCGTAAGATTATAATCGCAATTGCAGAATTTATTAATTCAGTAAATAATTTATAGAAACGGCAAGTCCATCCAGAACGGACCGAGTAGGGTAGTTGCGGTAAAAATGGGAATCCTGAAAAAACAAATAAAAAGTAAGCAAATCTAATGAGAATATAGTATAACCTTAAAACAATAAAATCTATCGTAGCTGGTGCAGGGGTTTTAAAATTGTTAAAACATCAGAGTTTCGGTTGTCAAGAGAAATAAAGACCAATGTAAGATATCCTAGTTTTATAGTATATATGATTACTAATGAAAAATATAGCTTTTAGCAGATCGTTAAAAAAATTTCGACGGCTCAAAGGATCTTTATCACATCCCAACATTCTAAAAGATTGCGGCTCTGTGTTTCTACGATTTAACCATTATGCCGAAGTCGCACTGCCAGGCTTGTGTTGAGGCGGACACCGAGAAGATGGTTAGCTGCTGCCAGTGTAATACTTGGTGGCATTATGAGTGCGCCGATGTGAACGATAGTATTGCTGGTGAGGATCGAACGTTCTATTGTTCCTTATGCCAGCGACCGTCGCCGTCGATACCGATGAATTTGGTACCACACCAACCTGATAGTTGCAGCCGTGCAGGCAGCAAAACTGGTAGCGATATTGGAAGGTCATCATGCGGCTCAAAGGCGAAATTGGCCCAGTTTAAACTGGACCGACTTGCGGCCATGAAAGTGCTCGCTTTTAAGCGACTAGATTTGGCTCGGCGAGAACAGGAGCAACAACATGAGCATCTTCGATTGCAGGTGGAGCAAGAAATCTTTGAAGAAACTTTCCGACTGCGGGAAGAGAAAAAATTGGACGATGACGACGACGGCCGTAGAAGCACAACTACGGAAAAAGTAGCCGCAGTAAAGTGGTGAGATGGCGTGGTGAGATACGTCAACGCCAAGGGACAACGCAGATCATCCGATAGTGAACAAGGGGTCAACAGTTGCCGAAACACATACTGGGCAGGGTGGCAAGCAGACACCACCAGTAAATAAACAGCGTGTTTTACAGAGAGCGTTGGCAGGTATTTCGCTAAATGATTCAGCCATAGGGCCCACGTTAAGAAGTATTCTCGATCAATCAGGAAGCGCCAAAGCGCCTGTAGGAAATAGTAGTCAAATAGTTTCAGCTTTAACCACTTTACCTTGTGAATCCAACAATAATCGTCCAATATTATCTGCAACTGGAAATTTGAATTCCAACACACAAAATAAATTAAATATTCCTTCGACTTTCGCTAATGAGCCGCGTGTCAATTAATTGTTAAGCGGATTGAGCAAAATGTGTAGTGTTATTCCCGCAGCGGCCACCGATATTTTTCGTGACAGGATTTCGGAACGATTTAGATAAGCATGATGCTAATTTGCCAGGAGCAGGGTCAACGTCAGGAGCACTACCAACATCTTTACCGCAATGGACACAGGATGGCGCAGAAGATGCAGCACCGGAACAACCGTGGAAAGGCCCAACACCGAGACAGATAGTGGCTAGGCATGTGATGGCTAAAGAGTTACCTACATTTACGGGTAGAGCGGAAGAATGACCGATGTTCATCAGCTGTTTCGTCAATACCACTCAAGCGTGTGGGTATTCGAACGCAGAAAATTTGTCTAGGCTACAGAAGTGCTTGAAGGGAAATGCGCTTACTCACGTTCAGAGCTTATTGTTGCATCCGGAATGCGTGCCGCATGTACTGACCCAATTGGAACAACTATACGGACGCCCAGAGCTGCTGATACATACGTTGTTGCAGAAGATTCGCGAAGTTCAGTCACCGAAAGATGGTGATCCCGAATCATTGGTCGCGTTTGGATTGATGGTGCAGAATTTCTGCAATCACATGATTGCTGCCAGGCAAGAGGCACATATCAACAATCCCGAGCTGCTGCACACTCTCATAAGTAAACTGCCGGTTAATTGGCGGATGGATTGGTTGCTGTACCAGGAGCGGTGCACGATTGTGAATATACGAACCTTCTCACAGTATATGCAAGTGCTAGTTAGAGCTGGTTTGAACGCGTCACTGTACTGTGACAGAAAACCAATCATCAGAGAATAAAAGACAAAAGTATTAAAGGTAAAGACTTTTGCGGGGCACACAATACCGAAAAGTCACCGAAATCTCCTGAGAAGGAGATAGTTCCGAGCCTACATGTCTGGTGTGCAATAATCCGGAACATCGCGTCAAGCACTGTCCTGATTTCGCAAAGCTGGAACTGGATGAACGTTGGAAACTGATCCAACGTTTCGGATTATGCCGGAGTTGTTTGGGAGCCCACGGAAGGCGACCATATCAGATTCGAAAATACTGCGACGTCAGCGAAGACATCATAAATTGCTACACGTTCAGAAGTTTCATAGCGGAGCAAAGCCGAATTCTAATTCAGATAAAAGGACTCCTAAGCAGGACAGCAATGCGAACAAGAAGGGGGTAACGCGAAATCGCGAAAATTATATGGGAACAACCGATCTGTGCTGGCATACGTTTTTCTGGACGACGGGTCGTCTGGGACACTAGTTGACGAGGCCATCGTGAAGCAACTAGGCGAGGGTGGGGAGACACAACCTTTGTGTCTGCAATGGACAGCCAACATGAAGCGCACTGAATCCGATTCTCAGCGTGTTACGCTGGAAATAGCTGGGCGTGCTAATGAGAGCAAGTATAAACTGACGTACGAACGGTTACCGAGTTGGATATACCCAAACAGTCTTTACGCTACAAGGAAATGGTGAAAGCTTATCCTTACCTAAAAGGATTACCTGTTAAAGACTACGACAAAGCAACGCCATGTATCCTTATTGGTAACGACAACGCTCACGTAACAGCGACATTGAAAATTCGTGATGGTCAGCCAGGAGAACCTATTGCCGCTAAATCGCGGCTAGGATGGATTGTATATGGTTTCAGTCAAGATTCATCTGTCGGACGTGCTCATAGCTTTCACATATGCGAGTGCAAGAAACAGGATCAATCTGTACACGAACTAGTAGAGAAGTTTTTCGCGGTCGAGAGTCTCGGTATAATGAAAGTATCGTGCCCAGAGTCAGCTGACGTACAACGTGCGAATCAGATTCTGCAGGGAACGATCAGGCGAGTCGGCACCGTTTTGAAATCGGCTTGCTGTGGAGATTTGACCACTTTGAATTCCCGGACAGTCACCCGATGGCGGTGCGACGCTTGCAATGTTTGGAACGGCGGATCCAAAGCGATCCTGTGATAGGTGAAAGCGTAAAGAGACAGATGGTCGAGTATCAAGAAAAAGGATACATCCATTAGGCGACAGAAGCAGAACTCCAGGAGGCGGATATGCGACGTGCGTGGTATTAACCACTTGGTATAGTTTTGAACCCTAAGAAGCCGAACAAAGTTCGCATATTCTGTGACGCAGCAGCCAAAGTGGACGGCGTATCGCTGAATACAATGTTGATTAAAGGGCCAGATTTGCTAAATACGTTGCTGGGGGTACTGTATGGGTTCCGCGAAAAACGCATCACCTTTTCTGCCGATTTGAAAGAAATGTTTCACCAAATTCTGGTGCGTAAAGAAGATCGGCACGCTCAAAGGCTGCTTTGGCGAGAGGATTCAACGCAGGCTCCGGAGGTCTTTGTGATGAACGTGGTTACCTTTGGAGCAGCTTGATCCCCATGTTTGGCACAATATGTGAAGAATAAAAACGCGCAAGAACACGCGTATGAATATCCAGCTGCTTTGGATGCCATCATCCGGAAACATTATGTTGACGACTACCTGGATAGTGCGGACGATGTTGGAGAAGCAGTAAAATTGGAACTAGAAGTTAAACACGTTCACAAACTTGGAGCTTTTGAATTGCGGAACTGGTTGTCCAACTCAAAAGAGGTACTCGCACATGTCGGGGAAAACGATTCATCCAAGGAAAAATGTCTTCAGCTGGACATAGGAGAGGCGGCGGAGCAGGTGCTTGGAATGTTTTGGAAACCGGAGCAGAATAAAATAACATACTCTACGGAATTGGCTGTAGCTACGGAGCGTCCCACCACAAGCGCTGCGCGTAGTGATGAGGCCACCCTGCTGGACTATTGTGTTATTTTCTGACTCATGGCAAATTATGATCCAAGAGTTGTGGAGAGCCAAGACCGAGTGGGACGAATTAATTCCAGAGAACCTGTGTGAGAGATGGTGGAGATGGACTGATTTGTTCCGCTATCTGGACAAAATCAAGATACCGCGTTGCTATTTTCCTGCTCGTTCGACGCAAGAGATTGTGACATTACAGCTACATATCTTTGTTGATGCGAGTGAGGAGGCCTATGAGTGCGTAGGTTATTTACGAGCTATTTTCCCTGGCAGCATCGAAGTGGCTTTAGTCGGAAGAAAATCGAAAGTGGCACCACTGAAGGCACACTCGATCCCGCGATTGGAGCTGATGGCAGCGGTTATCGGTGTTCGGCTGATGATAATAGTGTCGAAGAGCCACTCCCTACGGATTGAGCGCACGATTCTATGGAGCGATTCCAAAACCGTTCTGGCATGGATAAATTCAGACCATCGCAATTATCGACAATTCGTCGCATGCCGAGTGGGAGAAATCCAATGCAAGTCCCAGGCGGGGCAATGGCGTTGGGTGCCGACTAAAGAGAACATTGCAGACGAGGCGACGAAATGGGGAAAAGGTCCCTGTATGTCTCCCACGGGACGGTGGTTCTTGGGACCGGAGTTCCTTCGTCTAACAGAAGGTGAATGGCAGTTGCGGTGCAATCAGCTGATGCCAAAACGGAGGAAGAATTACGCGCATGCATGATTCATCAAGATGTTATCAAGCGAGAAGGCATTGGGGAAATTTTTCCAAATGAAATCGTTTAAATCGTGCGGTGGCATATATGCTTCGGATCATAAGACTCATGCGGGAGAAAAAAGGAAAGCGCACAACAATAGAGTTGAAGCGTGTTAAGGCGATACTACAGGGAACAATGGAGCTTGCTGCAGTTCGATCCGCTCGAGCAGGAAGAAATGCAGTTGGCAGAGACTACCATTTTTCGCTGAGTGCAGAGAGAGCAGAGTCAGTGACTCTATTCCACAATCGTGGTGAGCAGAACAGACGACCGGTTAAGCTCGAGAAAACTAGTCCCATCCGCAAAGCTTCTCCGTTCATGGATGAGTGTGAAATTATTCGATCGGATGGCAGGATAGCAGCAGCAACATGTGTCACGTTTTCCACGAAGTTGCCGATTATCCTTCCGAAACAGCACTGGGTAACGTATTTGATTTGTGACTGGTATCATCAGAAACACATTTCGGAGCTCAGAGCATTAGTAAGAATGTGTGCGAAGAAATGCCAGGTTTGCAAGGTTAAGAATCCGATAGCGGCAGTGCCTCGAGATACACCGCTTCCCGCAGCAATATTGCAGGCGTACGTGCGTCCTTTCTCATATGTAGGCGTGGAATATTTTGGGCCACTCGAAGTACGTGTTAATCGTAGTCACGTCAAGAGGTGGGTGGCGTTGTTCACCTGCATGACTGTACAAGCAATCCACCTGGAAGTTGTACACTCGCTTTCTACTGAATCTTTCAAAATGGCACTCCGCCGCTTCATCAGTGCACGTGGGGCTCCTGTTGAGATCCGTAGTGACCAGGGTACAAATTATGTAGGGGCAAATAACGAGTTAAGGAGAAAACTCAAAAACATCAACGAGCAGCTTTGTGAAACGTGGATTTTCAACCCACCCGGTGCGCCACCCATATGAGGCGCATGGGAGAGATTGGTGCGGTCGGTAAAATGTGCTTTGGCTGCCATGGATACAACTAGAAAACCAAACGAAGTGACTTTGGCGACGTTGGTGACAGAAGTGGAGAGTTTGATAAACTCCAGGCCGCTCACATACATCCCGTTGGAAGTTGAGGAACAGGAAGCTCTTACGCCAAACCCCTTCCTTCTTCTGAGCTCGAGTGGTGTGGTGCAAACTTCGAAATCGCTGACAGATATGAAGCAAGCAAGTCGGTCCAAAAGGAACAAATGTCAGGTGATGATTGATCAGCTCTGGCGCCGCTGGATACGCGAATATCTTCCAACTATAGCTCGGAGAACCAAATGGTTTGAAGAAACCAAGCCTATGGAGGTAGGAGATCTGGTTGTCGTAGTGGAAGAGAAAGTACACAACGGATGGATACGAGGAAGAGTGATGAAAATTATTAAAGGACGTGATGGTCGCGTGAGGACGGCAGTAATTCAAACGAGTCAGAACACGTTCATGGAAAGACCGGTAGCTAAATTGGCGCGGTTGAACATTGGAGTTGGTGGTAAAGTGGGTCCGGAGGCCTGACCAGCTTTACGGGTCGGGGAATGTTGCGGAGTAACGCACCAAGACCACTGGAGTGGTATTAGTCGACGGTGTAGCGCGACGCACTGTCATGGATATGAGGGATTGACAGATGGGAGGAAACAAAAAAGGGAGAAGAGGAGAAAAAGTGCAAGTGATGTGGAAACGAGTTAGCAGAAGAATTTACAAGATAAATTGAAAATCAGGAGAAGAGAAAAGTAGCGCAAAGTTTGAAGTGAAAGTATACAGAATTTACGAGAAGAAGAAATTCATAAGCGGTAGTACAGTACAGAGAAAGCACACAAATAATAAGCTCCGATTAAATGAATATTCGGAGGCAAACCACAACGTGAGTGGCGTAAGATTATAATCGCAATTGCAGAATTTAATAATTCAGTGAATAATTTATAGAAACGGCAAGTCCATCCAGAACGGACCGAGTAGGGTAGTTGCGGTTAAAGTGGGAATCCTGAAAAAAACAAATAAAAAGGAAGCAAAAATACAATGAGATAATATAGTATAGCCTTAAAATAATAAAATCTATCGTAGCTGGTGCAAGGGTTTTAAAATTGTTAAAACATCAGAGTTTCGGTCGTCAGGAGAAATGAAGACCAATGTAAGATATCCTAGTTTTATAGTATATATGATTACTAATGAAAAATATAGCTTTTAGCAGATCGTTAAAAAAATTTTGGCTCAAAGGATCTTTATCACCCTAACACCCAGACTTGTCCGATACCCAGTTACCGTTTCCGGTTGGGACGCGGTAGGGGTCCGAGACGATGGCCACGTCCGACAACGACTCAGCAGCTGCTTGGTGTAGCAACTGCTGTGCCGCATAGCAGTGGTTCAGGTTTAACAGTCCCGTGCTTTATGGCCTGCCACACCGCAGCGGCGGCATAAATTGGACCTGTCGTGCTCTTTGCACGACCAGGATTTATGCCCCCGCTCAAAGCACCTGAAGCAAACGTCAGGCTGTTGGAAGGTGCCCATAGGGCAGACCGACCAACCCACCTTCAACGTGGCCTTCTTCAGGCCCTTGTTACCCTCCGCTAGTGGAAATTTATGGTAGCAACCTGGGTGCCGGCCGGGCCCCTCCGGAGACGAACTGCCTCCGCGGTCACCACCACTCCACAGTCTCGCTCGAAGGCTTGTGCTATGTCGCACCCTTCGGTGATCTCGTCCAGGTATTTAAGCTGAATAGTCACTTTAGGAGTGAGGGCTCGGATTTCAACTTCCTCGCCTAGCACTTCCTGGGCCGCCTTTTTAGAGGTACAGCCCTTACCTTTTGCCTCTTTGCGGAGTTCGAGGATCATCTCGCCGGTGCGTGACCGATGAATTGACCTGACATCCGCGCCGAGGTCTTTGAGCTTTGACTCGCCTCTCATGGCCTTCAGACTTCAGCGTATTTAGACGCATCCGTCTTGAAAATGAGCGCGTCGCCCTTGCTCCGCCTGTTCGCCCCTTGCGGCTCCTTATTGTCCATGGTTCTCCAGCGAAAACCATACGTTCATTGGAATGTTTGATCAAAAATATACAATTCAATCTTTGACAAAAAAACGATTGGGCGGACGGTTCTCAAGAAAAGAGTTGAATGTTCTAAGTGATATAAATATATATAAGAATCAAATATTTATTTTCGAGTTTTATTATCTTAGGAACATATTTTTTTATGACATAGATAATTTACAGAACTAGTTTCACCTTATATTTTATATACATCATAAGTAAATGATTCTGTTTGAAAACAGCTTCGTTTGTATCTTATTTTCTGAAATCGGAACAAAAGAGTAATACTTTTGTGTGGCAGCTATTATTATAGATTTTTTGAAAATATTGCTCCATTCTGTTACTCCTTGTTCATATTCTTCATATGATACCCAACTAAATGACATTTTTGATGAATTTTTATTACTTTTCTGATTGGACCAATCATACAATTCTTTTGCGCTTGTAATGGGATGTTCATGTTCTTTAGCTAAACTTGCATTTCCTGTCATTCGTTTTAATATGCCACTAATTGCATCGCATGGGCCTTTAACATGAGAAGTCGCAAAAAAATGACACTCTGCATAAATTTAGATCTTTTTCTGAAGATGGTTGAGTTTTGCTTAAAATGTAGCTATTTCCAGTTCAGAGACAAGTACTACCTGCAACAGACGGGCACTGCCATGGGAAGCCAATTCTGGCCGATATGGTGATGGAGGACCTTATATGCAACGCAGCCCGAAAACTAAGTTTAACTCCCCCGGTTCTCAAAAAGTAGTAGACGACCTGATACTAGCCCTACCAAAGCAAGAAACATTAAACACTCTTGGCATATTCAACGATTTTCATCCGAATCTCCAATTCACGATGGAAGAAGAAAGTAATGGAGCTCTGCCGTATCTAGACACGAAGGTTATCCGTTCCGCACAACAAAAACACTAAGCACAGAATGGTATTCCAAGCCCATTGCATCCGGATGTCTGCTAAATTACCACTCGTTCCATCCGCTTTCAATGAAAATAAACGTCGCTGCTAATTTATCCAGCGAGTAACCAGCCTGACCACCAACAACACCACGACACAGCATAAACAGACGATTTTCCAGCACATCCGTCGTAACCTTAGCAACACTAAAATAGTTGATCGTAGCTACCGCTCTACGAATCTTCCTATACTCGAAATGTTCCACATCTACAACACACCCAACACTGTTAATTTCCGCACAGACGTTGACAACCTCAATAAAACGTACGCAGGCATTCTTCACACTTACGCAAACACCGTTTCTCGCATATCACAAATAGCTCACGAGAGCAATAGACCAACAGATAGTCCGACAGATGCTAGTATTTCAGATGCATAGTACAATTCATCGCAATACCTCCCACTCCATTTTGAATTGTCCGTTACAGTGAATAATTAAAGGGCGATCAGTTTCAAACCAGAGTGATATTTCCTAAGTTATGTAGGTGTTTTTTATTTATTTAAGTATTTAAATTATATTTACCCGTTTAATTTATGTTTGTGCTAACCCAACCGTATATGTTTGTTTATATATGCCCATCTAAACCGACGAATTAATTTACCGAATGACCACTATGCATTTTTACTAAACGAAAAACGACAGACTAGAGTGTAAGTTCATGTTTTTGTTAGTTGTTAGTATGTGTATTGATTTTATTTTAAATTATAGTAACCTTTCAAAAAGGCTTAAATCAAAGGTCGAAACGTTAGGATAAACACTATTTAGTCGTTTGATTCCCAAGACCGAGCCGAATTTCCTCCATACCAATCATTCCGGTCGTATATTCATTCCATTTTATTTTTAATTTTTTTTGGTCAAAAAAAATTTTGTTTGTACAGTGTATATTTTTATGGTGCATTTTTAATTCCCTACAACTCATTCTCAGACAGTTTTTCTATACAACCAACGGTTTCTGGGCTACAATGCTTCGAATAAAACCTATGCCAAAAGGCATACGCCCTTTTAGAATGTAACTCATGGGTGTAAAAAATCTCTCCATCTGTGAAAAATGCTCAGTTTGCTAAGCCAAATACGTGTGCAAAGTTTCATTCAAATCAAAAATGGTCGATATTCGACCATAGGTCGTTTGGTGCGATCTTGCTCTGGTATAAAATCGTATTCCCTCTCAAAAACCTAAAACACAGCAACCAGTACACCATAATTGGTACCTCACTGGTATCAGCCCCGATGGGCGGGTTAGTGCATTTGGGTGATGGGAGCGGCACTACACGCTGCATCGAAGCTGCTTACGGGTGGCCGTGGCTTTTACGGGGAATCGACTGCCCAATGCCCGAAACCCCACCACTCCCTACACAAGCTCCCGCTGCCGGTCCGGGATTAATCGATGCTGTCATACACCTATCGGTGGTCACACAGCGCGTGCAAGGCCTCGACGGTCGCCAGGCGTCGACCCGTGGTGGCCTGCAGCTCGGCCAAAAGCAACTGTTCTTGTACTTAGCCTTTTGTAGATTCACTATCTACACACGTTAGAATATATCTACCGTGAATCACTTCACTATTTTACACGCAAATTAACAATTATATATCACCACAAAATAAAATCAACTACTCTGTTCGCCATCAAAAGAGAAGACATAACGTAGGCGAGTATGATTCTGTTCCACACTTGACAAGATCTGATCTAGCTTTCGCTTCCAGCATTTCTTCATTACCAATTACCAGGACTGGAATTCACCTCAGAGAAGACAGAGCCACACAAATTTGAACACAACACATTTGCCATCAAACCGTGTGTGCCACTCCCGATATTTCTTTTGTGTTCTCTTTTCCCCATTCGCTCTTTTGCATTTCTTTCGCACCAAAAAAAATACGACTGAGTGCTCTTTGTGCATTTGCCAAAATGTGCGACACCACACATTGTGCCTTCCTTTTGTGTGTTGCTTGGGGCAATGATTACCAAATTTGACTAACGTGTGCAATAATCTATGACATTTTTATGTATGCTAATGTTGGTTTGTCGTTTTTTTTTGGTAATTCACTTACTCGGCTCTCATAATGTTGGATGTATTGATGCGGTGTAATTATTCCATTTCTTACGCGGTATGTTCATTTTGGTATAACAATTCTAGTATTAAATTTATTTTTGGTTTTGGCACTTAATTTGACATTTGCCCTGAAATAATATTGGAACTAATTTTTAGTGCCGCTCGATGGGTTTTGTTTCAAAACTTAAAATGGCTTCTTCTCGGAGATAGCCGTAATATGTCTCGTACATGAACAGTAGGGTGGCAATAGAAATCGACTTTCCAAATTTCATTTAGGAGTAGGGCTCAAAAGTTTTGTCTCCGAAAAAAGCCCCATACTGAACTTCAAAAAATGTTTGATGCCAAATGTCTTAAAAATGCATGAAACGTCAAGATTCGGTGTTATCCAAAAATAAAAATTCAAAAAATCGACTTTCTTGGAATTGAAAATTCTTGAGCTGCGGCCAGTGGAACGTATAGGAAAATGAGACCTTCAAGTTTAGTTTAGCAATAAAGCTTAACAGTTTCGTCTACTCAAAAAATGTTTTCAATTTCAGCTCAATCGGACTCCGGGAAGAGATGGCTCAAAGCAGTCAAAGTTTCACTTTTCGACTGAGCGAACTTCTAAATGCGACAAAGGACAATTTTTATCATACAAGTCATTACCACCCTAATGAACAGTATCAGTAGTGAATGCATGTAGCGCTTTTATATGAATACCGGGACAGTAACATGTCTGAACGTGCATAATATGTCCTAAAAACACGTCCATGCCATTGAGAATCATGTTTAAATGAATTCTCAAAAATGTATATGGCTCTTGTACATTAGTCTACATTACTCTCCTTCTCAACTTTTATTTTCCGAAATCCATTTCTTTTGGCTGAAAAATTTCGACAAATCAATTCTTAATTCCTTTTCTTTGCTATTTTTTTAACCGCAACGCAAGGCGAACTGCTCAAACTGAAGCACTTCGTTCTCACACAATGTGTCACAAAAAATGCACAAAGTGTTGTTTACGTTCTGCCTCTCTTGAAATATTTCTCACTTGGTGATATCTTTCATAGTCATTTCCTTTTCGCTCTTTCTCTATGTGTCTGTTGGTTGTCAAAATGTGTAGGTACCGTTCTCATTGTGCCTCGACGTAAAATTAACACACTGAGCGCAATGAGGTGCAAATGAAAACTCTCGCCAATTACCATATCTCATCCGCCTTCTTTTACGAATGAATTAAGATGTTCTTATATCAATCAATATACGAAAGTTACGCATCTTCTAGCAAAACGTTCGTGGACTCCGGATAAAAATCGACACATTTTTTCTCACTGCTTCCGACACTTTTTTGCGTCGCCTGCGGATTCGCTTATAATATTTTATTGTTAATATGAAATGTTAAATGTTGATGGAATTTTTAAATAAAACAATATAAACGATATTCGAAGATCAATTTTTTGTCACACGTTCCACTGGCCCAAAAATTTGTAGGTAACACAACTCGACTTTTTTGTATTTCTAAGACATTTGGTGGCGAAAAATGAATCTCGATAATTTCATTAACTACTGCTTGTGTTTTTTGTTGGTTGAAAACTTAAAACTTTGACCGCTTTGAAGCACGTGTTCCCAAAGTCCGATTGAGGTGAAATTTTGTATTGAGAATTTTTTCGAGAAGACGAAACTTTCGAGCCTTACCACTAAATGTAATTAGAAAAATTGATTTTCAATTCACTGGATATAATCAGGTGTTTCATCGTTAATATTTCATCCAATAGCGTGGTTATCAGAGAAAACCTCATCAACCGCCATATCATCTTTCTCATTTCCTTCTGCAATGATTTTCGTAAAATCATTTCATCGTTCAAGATAGTTCTGAAATAATTCCACCCGTTTTTCTTCCGTTTTTACTACAAGAATATGACACTCATAATAACCCATATTTCACGGTAGGTGTTACTTTTCGACGATTTTCTCACCTATCCAGCTTTCCACGAGCCCTGATGGCGGACAGCGCACGCGGCCCATTTTGACGTTTTGTAGGTCAGGTAATTTTCAATTGCAGTAACGGAGTAGAAAATATAACAGGTATCAGGTATCAGGTAGGTCGGCTAAAAAGTCATGGCTTATAACGGCACGTTCCCCTCACATGTGGAGGATTTGTGCCTAACCGTAGGAACCTTCTCATCATTTACCTGACAAAAAGGGAAAGAAGAGATAGAAGAAGAAGGAAGCATTAAGAATGGGAGAGGAAAAGGATAAAGGATTGGAAACATAGAAAAGGCATGGGATATTTGTGTCCTAGGAATTATCAGTGACAAACCATAAAGTTCGTCTTCCTAGTCCTAGTCCCACAATCTTATCCTATCAACTCAACTCTTATCTGCACACTGCAGTTCTTTTTTGATTAATTCAAAAGATAGTTAAGGGGGCCATGCGTGGTTGGTAACGTTTCGCCAACCACGCTCGACGCCTGGGTTCGAGTCCCACCGCCGACATAGGTGTCGATGGTTGTGAGGTGGCGTGATCCACTCACAACCAACCAAACTGGTCTAGGTTCAATCCTAGCCGATACCGGGAGATTTTCTGAGGCAAAAATCTCTGGGATCACGCCTTCCATCGCATGAGGAAGTAAAGCCGTTGGCGCCGGTCCGTTAATCAACGGGTCGTTAGTTAGGGTCCTGGGTGGAGTCGCCTCCCGGGCGTCGGTGTTTGGCACAACAACAGTGGCGGAACTAGACCGACGGAAAACAAGCGAGAATAAAAAAAAACGATAGTTACTAACTTTTACAGATAAGCATACAATTTTGTTTGGCGACAGAAGTCAAGATTTGTCCACAACCTGTTATGCTCAGATAAAGCCCAAAAGCAGATCTTTTGTTTTATCCAAGACTCAGGTATAGGTACCGCGGGCTCAGGACCCACAAAATTGTTTGATGCACCACTTCGGGCAAGCTCGTCTGCCCATTCATTGCCAGCAATGTTTGAGTGTCCAGGGACCCAAATAAGATTAACAGTATTCATGATGCTAAGTTCTTCTAGACAAGCGCGACACGCAATGACTAGCTTCGACCTAGAGTTGTGAGAACCAAGTGCTTTGACAGCAGCTTGACTATCAGAACAAATATAGATTATTTACCCAATAACTTTTTGTTGGAGAGCTGCCAGCACCCCACAAATAATAGCAAAGATTTCAGCTTGGAAGACTGTGGAAGATTGTTGCAATCTTAGTTCACTCGAGTAAACTCCGGCTCCAGCTTTTCCTTCAAGCAGAGATCCATCCGTATAATTAACAATATGATCCGAAATTTCTCTTTCTATGCGGCCTGATCATTACGCACAAGTAAAGAGGTACTGAAATCACCATAAGGAAAACTCACAGGAATAGTCATATCACATGGAGCAACTATAAGTTGGTCCCACGAGAGCACGTGTGACCACACACGTGAATGGGAATTGTTATTATTGATATCATAGTGCCAAAATCCATTTGCTTGTAACCGGTTTGCACATGAGTAGGCTTCCTGTTTCAAGAAAATTGGCAACGGTTTTTTTACCAAAAAGAGCTTCTAAAGCAGCAGTGGGTGTTGTAGAGAATGCACCAGACAATGACATTGGACACATCCGCTGTAGATGATATAACTTTGTCTGAATGCTACTCAGCTCTCCCTTTTGCCACCATACGATACATCCGTACGCTAGTATTGGTCTTATTATTGCAGTATAAATCCAGTAAATGTATTTAGGTTTAAGACCCCAGCTTTTACTAGTTGTTCGTCTACATTGTCCAAAGGCCATGCAAGCCTTTTTGATTCTAAAATCGATGTGAGCAGACCAGTTAAGTTTAGAGGCAAGTATTACTCCAAGGTGTATAACTTGATCTGTCACACAGACCTCAGAGTCAAAGAAACGAAGTGGACGAGCTTCAGTGATTCTCCTTTTTTTAGTGAACAATACAAGTGATGTTTTATTGGGATTTACAGAGAGCCCAACTTCACGACACCACTTTTCAGTTTCCTTTAGAGCCTGTTGCATCAGGTTAAAAATTGTGCTTATACACATTCCAGTAATCATAACAAGATAATCATCAGCGAAGCCATAAGAGGGAAATCCTAAGTTGTTTAGTTTTCGTAACAGACCGTCCGCTACGAGATCCCACAGCAGAGGTGACAAAACGCCTCCCTGGGGACATCCTTTGATGCATTGTTTTCTTATGTACGTTCCTCTTGGCGATGAGTGCAAATAACGATTTTTTAGCATCTCATGTATCCACGTCACGATTAATGAGGGTATTTCAAGAAAGTGTGCCGCATCAATTATAGCATTGAATGGAACACTGTCAAAAGCTCCCTCAATATCTAAGAAAACTTCTAAACAGGATTGCTTCCGTGAAAAGGCCTTTTCTATATCATGGATAACACGGTGTAAGAGAGTAATTGTAGACTTTCCTCTTTGATACGCATGTTGCATTTCATGAAGAGGTCGTCTGGACAAAATTTCATTACGAATGTTATGATCGATAATTCACTCCAAACATTTGAGGGAGAACGAGCTCAAGCTGATGGGCTTAAAGCTTTTTGCTTCATCATATGAAGCACGTCCCCCCTTTGGAATAAATTTGACTTTTATTTCTCTCCAGGATTTAGGAATATATCCTGTAGCAAGGCTGCAAGTAAAAATCTGCTTTAAAATATTTTTTTATGTTGGAAGCCTCTCTGGAGCAAACATGGGTATATTCCATCAGCTCCAGGAGTCTTATATGGCAAAAAACTATCCAAAGCCCATTTTATTGACTCGATTGTTATCAGCCGACGAGCTATCACCCATATGTCCGAAGGAACAGAAAAGTGATCGGGAACGTCATATGCAGCTCTAAGCACCCCGGAAAATGTATTCTAAAGAGGTTTTCTAGAACTTCTCCATCATTTGTACTAAAATTGCCATCTTCATTCTTTATCGAAAGTCCTTAGATTTCGCTAAGACTTTATTAAGTCTGCTAATTTCATTCACACTAGAAATGTTTGTGCAGAGGTTTTTCCAGCCCCGTCGTTCAGAGGATTTCAGAGATTTTTTATAAGCAAGTTCAGTATTCCACCAGGACGTGCCTCGTGTTGATTTAATTGTTCGTAAAGGACAACTTTCTTCATAAGCCTCAATGATGTAGGATGTTGTGATTTCAACAGCAACTTCTAGATCACGTGGACTTTCCAAAACAGATTCATACCCGTGAAATTTCGACGCTAGAGTCCCAATCTGTATTTTTTGGATTCCTGCAACGAGTTACCTCTAAACAATCATTTAGATGCTCAAAGAATATGAATCTATGATCAGCCAATGATTCTTCGTTAGAAACCCGCCAATTGTTCACTTCATGAATAACATTATTTGTACAGAGTGTTAAGTCTAGCACTTCCTCTCTGTAGTGGCTTAAAGTTGGAGCATTTCCTATATTTAAAATATTCAAATTCGTAGAACAAAGATACTCCATCAGGTCAGAGCCCCTGGGATTTATATTCGAACTACCCCAAATTATATGATTGGCGTTTGCATCACTGCCCACAATTAAAGGTAAATTTTCATTTTCACAATAAGCCACAACTTTTTTGAAGTCTTCCGTGGGTGAAGCCTCATCGTGTGGAAAATATGCAGAACAGTAGACATACTGTCTATTGACGTTTTCGATTTTAACATCTATTATGGACAGCACAAATGTCCCTAGTAGTCAAGCTGGAGACAAGAGTAGCATTTATTATTTTATTTATGAGTATGCATGCGCGTGGCATAATTCGAGGATTGTTCATTCCACTTTTACTAAAAATATCAAAGTTAGGATTTATTAGATTACCAACATAGAAGTTTCCATGTTTAAAGTCAGGTTCTTGGACCAACGCAATGTTGGCAGTACCTGTTTGAATTATTCTGCAAAGATTTATGGCTCCTGTTCGTTTGTGTTGGATGTTAATTTGTGCTACTTTGATGGCAGACATTGCAAATCAAAGTACCACCAATCTAGGATCCCACAACCCACCAACAGCTAGAAAAACCTTTGCAGCGTAATCCGTATTGTCGATTTTCGTACTTATAAATTTATAATTGAAAACTGATGATTTTGTCAATATTTTTAGGGAGAAACTTTTGTTAGTCCATCTTCCTATGTTATAAGAGTTGTAAATTCTGATCCATACCTTGAATAAATGTGCAGAGCAAGATCGCGCGAAATGACCTATGGTCGAATATCGACCATTTTTGATTTGAATGAAACTTTGCACACGTATTTGGCTTAGCAAACTAAGCATTTTTCACCGATGGAGAGATTTTTTACACCCATGAGGTACATTCTAAAAGGGCGTATGCCTTTTGTCATAGGTTTTATTGAAGCATTGTAGCCCAGAAACCGTTGGTTGTATAGAAAAACTGTCTGAGAATGAGTTGTAGGGAATTAAAAATGTACCATAAAAAAATAAACACTGTACAAAAAAATTTTTTTTTGACCAAAAAAAATTAAAAATAAACATTAAATTTCAATTAAAAAAAAAAAATTGAATTTATTTTTTATTTTTTTTTTCAAAGAAACTTGATGTTAATACGCAACTTTTAAAAAAAAGTCCAGGATGGAGAAATGAAAAATATTTTTTTATGGTAGATTAATTTTTTTATAAAAATTCTAATTTAAACATTTTTCAAAATATTTGTATTCTGATGATTTTAAAAGATGCAGAGAGTCATTTTGAATCAAAAAGCACTTGGTAGTAAACATTCTAAAGGCATCGGTTTTCGAGTTATTTTAAATTTAAGCTCAATAAATTATTAATATTTCGGAAAATACACGTTTTTTTTAATTTGTCCATGGTTCTCCAGCAAAAACCATACGTTCATTAGAATGCTTGATCAAAAATATACAATTCGTTCTTTGACAACAAAACGACTGGGCGAACGGTTCTCAAGAAAAGAGTTAAATGTTCTAAGTGATATAAATATACATATAAGAATCAAATATTTATTTTCGAGTTTTATTATCTTAGGAACATATTTTTTTATGACATAGATACTTTACAGAACTAGTTTCACCTTATATTTTATATACATCATAAGTTTGTTCGAATGTTTTATAAAAATGTTTCATAAAATAATATGTTTGTCGTGCAACACTACCTACTTGTTAACTTATAATAACTGTTTGTAAAGTACGCAACCAATAACTACTAGGTCACCTATAATATCTGTTTTCAGTATATAAATACGATTGCACTACTCCAGATGTGCTAGTACCAGTTTGCATTTTGTGAAGATTAATAAAGTGAAAATGGAATACACAAAGCCCAAATGATGTAAACCCTTTCCTGATCATCGGTGCTCATCAAGCTTACGCAAATTAAACGAAAACGTTATTGCAAAATTAAAAATATTGAACAGTCAAGCTCATTTTTAGTACGTCTTTATCAATTTGTGATTCGTGTAGTTATTGGAATGATAGTCAAGCCACCATTCATCCCTTCGTTGTTTACTATTCAGAATCTGAAACACTTAAGAATATCTGCTTCATGATAATATCGGAAATACTCCATCATGATACTGTTGCGGTTCAGGTGTTCATTGCCAAATTAATGAGTTTTTTGAAAACAACAATAGAGTTGAAAAAAGCGATATTAATGTCTGATGGAGCTGCCTCACAATATAAAAATAGAAAAAACTTTGCGACAAAATATAACGTCGATGCAGAGTGTCATTTTTTTTGCGACCTTCCATGGTAAAGGCCCATGCGATGCAATTGGTGGCATATTAAAACGAATGGCAGGAAATGCAAGTTTAGCTAAAGAACATGAACATCCTATTACGAGCGCAAAAGAATTGTATGATTGTAATAAAAATTCATCAAAAATGTCATTTAGTTGGGTATCATATGAAGAATATGAACATGGAGTAACAGAATGGAGCAATATTTTCAAAAAATCCATAGTGATAGCTGCCACACAAAAGTATTACTCTTTTGTTCCGATTTCAGAAAATAAGATACAAACGAAGCTGTTTTCAATAGATGACGAATCATTTACTTATGATGTATATAAAATATAAGGTGAAACTAGTTTTGTAAAGTATCTATGTCATAAAAAACTATGTTCCTAAGATAATAAAACTCGAAAATAAATATTTGATTCTAATATATATATATTTATATCACTTAGAACATTTAAATCTTTTCTTGAGAACCGTTCGCCCAATCGTTTTGTTGTCAAAGAATGAATTGTATATTTTTGATCAAGCATCCCAATGAACGTATGGTTTTTGCTGGAGAACCATGGACAAATTAAGAAAATCGTGTATTTTCGTAAATAATTATAATTTTTCGAGCTTAAATTAGAAATAACTCGAAAACCAATGCCTTTAGAATGTTTACTACCAAGAGCTTTTTGATTCAAAATGGCTCTCTGCATCTTTTAAAATCATCAGAATACAAATATTTTGAAAAATGTTTGAATTAGAATTTTCATAAAAAAATAATGTACCATAAAAAATTATTTTGCGTATTAACGTCAAGTTTCTTAAAAAAAAATAAAAAATAAATTCAATTCTTTTTTTTTAATTGAAATTTAATGTTTATTTTTATTTATTTTTGGCCAAAAAATTTTTTTTTGTACAGTGTATATTTTTTTTATGGTGCATTTTTAATTCCCTACAACTCATTCTCAGACAGTTTTTCTATACAACCAACGGTTCCTGGGCTACAATGCTTCGAATAAAACCTATGCCAAAAGGCATACGCCCTTTTAGAATGTAACTCATGGGTGTAAAAAATCTCTCCACCTGTGAAAAATGCTCAGTTTGCTAAGCCAAATACGTGTGCAAAGTTTCATTCAAATCAAAAATGGTCGATTAAATTTTCGCGTATTTCCAGGCGATTTGAAATGAATTTGCTCTGTAGTATCCGCCGTGTCGTCCAAAGAGTGAATTAGAAGCACGCAGATTTTCGACGTTTCACAAGTGATGAAGACATCTATGATGACCGTGATGTGTTTTTTAATAATTCTGTAAGCAATGAAGTCTTACTGCTCCTGGTTGACTTAAGAGATGAAGTAACACGATTAAAAATCAACTTACATGATTGTTTGTTGATTACAGAAGTTATGTTCTTGATCGCTGTTTGCTCCTGGAAAAACATGGCATCCAGTGTGTTTTGTACGAATCTCATGCATGGGATTTCGAGTACTCCCTTTGCAATAACAAGATTCGCATTATAAATATTGATGACATCATTCATGATGGTAATTTTGGCCGTTTTTTGGGGGATTTTCATGTTCCCTCTCAATGGGCACGACATTACCAGCAAAATTTGAAAAATTTATCTCCCTGTATTCAGGAGTAATTTTAACTATTTTCAGTCTGTTCGAAACAGAGGATATTGGCGTCACAGTGGTTAGACCTGAGGTATTTTTGTGACCTGTGACAATAACCTTGTCTTCTGCTGGGACTTCCTCACAGGATTTTCCAATATCCTTAGAGGCTACACCAGCTTCTAACAAGGTTTTGTGGCAGTCGTCGGTCACGTTCTGCCTCTGTCTTCCACTACCGCCATCGCTCTTGCCGCCTCCATCTCCCTGCTTACCATTCGACTATGGCATAGGTTTTTTTGGAGGTTGTTTGCGTATTCGAGCATCACCGAATTTATAGTCTAAAACATATTTATTCTTTTTAATTGATTGAAGGGACATACCATCAACTAGAAAAGTAAGTTCTATGTGTTGTTGGTTGATGATTTTGCGTCGGAGAACTCTCCATGCATCAGTCACCAGTCCCTCGTTTTGGCTTTCTACCAGAGCTAGAATTGTATCATTGCTATCATCCACGCTTCGTGGGAAAAATCCAATGGAAGCGTCCGGTTGTGGTATAAATTCATTATCGAGCGTCATTAGCTCAACATTGCCCGCTGAAGTAATGGTAGAAATTATCTTTTTTAACCAGTCAACTGTATCCTGGTTCTTGCAGAGAACAACAAGGAAGCCTGGTCTAAATTGACAGGTGCCAAATTACGGTTTAAGTTTTTGTTTTTTTTTGTTGAACTACTTTCAGTAAAATTGCCTTTTGTACAGCTAATAGTTGTGGCATTGTAAGTTCAACATGAGGGTAATTTTTCAAAAGAACTCCTACCCTAATGTAACTTGTAGCCTCTCTGTAGGAGGGTTTGTTCGGTACCACTGGGACAGTAGATTTTCCCGAAGAACCTTCCCTTGCTAAACCAGTGCTCTGTTGAGAAGATTCCTTTACCTTTTTAGCGGTTGGAGCATTTCCACCACTGCTCGCAGAACCGCTTAAATTGGTTTCTCTGGAACGCTTTGTTGAGTCGTTATGTGATGTCCCTTGTTTAGCCAGGAGACGAGCTTCTGAGAGAGTGTGTCCGTCTTCGAGCAGATGTTTAAAACGCTTCACGGTTGCTCCACTCAGTCTGATTTTTTTCCCTGTCGGTGGGGTTTTTACGTGACCCTTAACCGATGGAGAAATAAAAGGAATGTTTAGCACCGTAACGTTTGCACTATCATCCATGCTATCGTCGATTCCGTCCTCAAAGTCATCGTTCTCCCTATCGTGATTAGGGGTGTTCAGGAGCGATGAGGAACAAGAATCGACTCCATACTACTCATTTTATTATATGAGCAATCGAATAAAAAGTTTATTAATTTGCTAGAAAAATAGAACAAAACTAACAACGACACACTTTGCAAGCGCTGGCGTTGTCTACAAATTATTGTGCGAGTAATTTTTTTATTTTATTTTTTTACACTATGAGCTTCAAGATTGCACACGCGTTAATCCCAGTCACACTGACCGAAAACAATAGGCTCGCCGCATTGAAACAAAAGAGCCAAGAACGCTATACAGGGCAAATTTTTTAGCCCGAAAAAACACTGGCGAAGCTTTAACCGACCAAGTGAAGCCGCCAAAACTCCACAAGGCCTTTTTCTCCACCCACTTGATCGAAAACCGGTACAAAAACGACCGCGGAAGGTCCGTAAAAATCAGTTGCAAATGGTACTTGCAGAAAAATTAACACAATCTCCCGATACACTTGACGCTAGCGGAGGTATAATGAAAATCAACCGCACACGACGAGAGCCGACAGAACAATGATCAACCGCCATATCATCTCATTTACTCCTGCAATGATTTTCGTAAAATCATTTCATCGTTCAAGATGGTTTTGAAATAATTCCACCCAAATCGTCACTTCTTCCGTTTTTACTTCAAGAATATGACACTCATAATAACCCATATTTCACGGCAGGTGTTACTTTTCGACGATTTTCTCACCTATCCAGCTTTCCACGAGCCCTGATGGCGGACAGCGCACGCGACCCATTTTGACGTTTTGTAGGTCAGGTAATTTTCAATTGCAGTAACGGAGTAGAAAATTTAACAACATCTTAACGTAGCACAGCAACTTCATAAACTAAATGTTTTGTAATTTGAATTTCGTCGTACATTCACTTTACTCTGAATTCACCATAACGTGACTGCAGTAATAAGCAACATTACCATTGTTTCTTTAATATCCAAAGTAAAGTTAAATCTAGTTTTAATATATAAGATATATTATAACAATTTTAATTCACAATTCATTTGCTGTAATACTAATTAGTAGTATTTCTGTGAATGAAATCTTCGTCTCCTTATCGTTTGTTTATGATTACATTCATTATAATATTACTGAATAAATGTCTATATACTGGTAGTATTTTCTGCAAAAAATATAGTAACAAGTAAGATATAAGAGATAATATTTTTGATACTGTTTTTACCTGGATAGATGCATTTGTCTTTTGAAATATCTTGAAAAGATTCACGTGTCTCAGAACCATTCTGAAAAAATAGAAAAGTTATAAATAAGTGTTAGTTTTTTTGATACCGTAAATAAGAGTGATTTTTTTTGATATATCTTAAATATTTTAAGAATATACTGAATACAAAATTGTTCTTTTCTCGTGATGTTTTAGCAATTTTAGATTTCCCTTATATGCGTCTTCTATATTCCTTCCTTAAATCAATTGATATTACTATTTAGTACACTTTTTTTTCTTTTCAGATTCTATTTACGTGCTCAACTAGGAATAAGACGTTCCCGAAAATATATTTGATTCTTGAAGCTGCAGGAACCATATTTATCAAGATTGTGTTTTGTGTTGTGTAACTCATTTATAATTGTATTATTATATATGAAAATATGAGAGGGTTTTTATGCCTGTTTTAAGAGAAATATTGATTGATTTTACTCAAGCAGGCTTTTACCTACTCCAACAATTATTTTGGCCCCGTTATGCTTTTTGCGATTGGGCCTACATTACATTTAATTGAAATAAAAAAAAAATGTTTGATAGTACTGGCATACATTGATCAAGATCCAATTACTACTTCAAAAGTTTAACAACATTTCTGCTGTTATATATATATATATATATATATATATATATATATATATATATATATATATATATATCTATATATATATATATATATATATATATATATATATATATATATATATATATATATATATATATATATATATATATATATATATATATATATATATATATATATATATATATATATATATATATATATATATATATATATATATATATATATATATATATATATATATATATATATATATATATATATATATATATATATATATATATATATATATATATATATATATTTGGTTTGAAATTGTTTGTGACCGCCAATACCGACAACTTTTTATAATTGTAACTTTGTTTTTCGTTATGTTTAGTGATGTTACCGATTATGACCAACTAAATGTGTAAATGACAACTAGTTTAGTGAACAAACAACTTGACATAGTTCGACCAAAATTATTGTGAGTTTCTAAATGTTTAAAATATGTTTGTCTATTTTTAAATACAATTTTTTCACCAGTTTCCCTTGAAAAAGACGCAAACCAAGCGTTGAAACGTCGGGACGAAATAAAACCGTCTCGTTCTAAATTTATTTAAAGACTGCTAAGCCGTAATCACATATATATATATATATATATATATATATATATATATATATATATATATATATATATATATATATATATATATATATATATATATATATATATATATATATATAAATATATATATATATATATAAATATATATATATATATATATATATATATATATATATATATATATATATATATATATATATATATATATATATATATAATTTATATATATATATATATATATATATATATATATATATATATATATATATATATATATATATATATATATATATATAAGTGCTCACTGCTAGCAAGCAGTCCCGGACCATCAGCGGGAGCTAGCCTAGGTCGTGGCGAGGTTCAGGCACTGGGCCGCTGAATTCTCGCAAAAGCCACACTGGCCGGAAGCAGCTCCGACGGAGCGAGTAGTGCCGCTCCCACCACCCTAATGCACTATACCGCCCATTGGGACTGATGCCAGTAATGTTCCCAATTACGGTAACTGGTCGCATCACTATAGGATAAGAGTCGGATTTCGTTTTCGTACCATGATTTTGGGCTGGCACCTGCGCCGAGCTCCCTTAGTAATGTCGTGTGATAACGGCTTGAAACGGCGAGATTACAACCGGTGCAGGGGTCTCCGTCCCGTAAAACCTGGCAGGCCTTCCAGTACGTTCCGAGTCCATTGCCTGGTGGGAACCAGGCAGGAGTAGGAACAGATGTCTTTTCCTGACTTGCACCGGTCGGGGGTGTCATAGTTGCCCATAAGGCGCCATGGCAGCCGCCCCTATCCATGGCCACACTGATCCGGCATAGACTACCTTGGGACCATTTAGGCGACTACTCCATTATGGATAAGGATAGCGGCTGGTAGGGGGACCCAATAAACAAGAATGCAGCAAAACAAAACTCTGGAGATGGGGGTAGATGGGTTGGAAAACCCATTTTCGCGAGGTGGCATCCAGCGGTCTCCGCCTAGAAAAGTGGAGACGGATGCGGTGAAGGTCGCCTGCGAAGACGGTAAAGGCAGTACGCCTACCGGATCTACGCAAGACATCGCGGTGGCTGGTCCACAGCTATTAAAGGCGGTCGGCAGACAGCGGGACACGCTACCGAGGGTAGTGGCCCTGTCTGAGCAGCTCGATGCTATAATCGAGTTTGCGAAAAGTCGCAGCAATACAACGAAGTACTTGAAGCAGGCCCTCTACATGCTTCGGTCCTCCATCGATGCTGCGAAAAAGGAGCATGCCGAGCTCGAAATGAAAGCTGCGGCTGCGGAGAAAGAGGAGACGAAGGTGACCGAGCTGGCGACGAAGTCGGTCCAAACGGACGCCAGCACGTTTGCGGCGGTTTGCGCGGCAGGGCCAGCTGCCAAACGAACGCGACAGTCCCCGGGAGAGACGGCCCCCGGGGGCACCAAGAAGCGTTTAATCGCAAACAGCCCTCAGACCGGTGTAGGAGTGGCGCAAGCAACGCCCACGGTGGCAGCCAAGGAGCAGAAGGCTCCCGGTAACCCGTGGGTAACGGTTCCGGGAAGGAGTAGGAACCAAAAAGTGGTGGCCAAAAAACCGCACCCGGTTACAAATCCTGCGACGAAGAAAGTTAAAAATAAGGGCGACGCACTCATCCTTAAGACAGAAGAGTCAATGTACTCGGAAGTCCTTAAGGCAATGAGAGGCGATGCGAAGCTCAAAGATCTGAGGGCAGATGTGCGTAGCATCCGCCGATCCCGCAAGGGAGAAATGATCGTCGAGCTCCGCAAAGAAGTCAGAAACAAGGGCCCAGCCTATCGGGCATTGGCCCAAGAGGCGCTTGGAGATAGAGTGCAGGTTCGGGCACTCACGTCGCAGGTAACCCTACAACTTAAATACCTGGACGAAGTCACCGAGGCATGCGAAAGCGTGGATTCCCTCAAGGAGCAGTGCGAAGTGGTTGTGGCACCAGAGGCAGTTCGACTGCGCAAAGGCCCAGTAGGAACCCAGACCGCCACTGTCAAGCTTCCGTCAGTAGACGCAAACCTGGCGCTAAAGGTAGCGAGGCTCAAAGTGGGCTGGTCAATGTGCCCACTCAGCATCTACCAGCCGCCGGAGGTCTGCTTTCGATGCTTCGAGCAAGGACACAAGTCCTTTAGCTGCAAGGGGCCTGACAGGAGCTCCCTATGCAGGCGGTGCGGTGCTGCAGGCCACAAAAGCAAAGACTGCGGAGAGCCCCCGAAGTGCTTGGCGTGCGCCGGGAAGCGTGACGCAAAGCAGATAATGGGAGGCCCGAGGTGCACGGCCGGTAAGCCGACTAGCAAGCCACGGGCGTGAGAGTGACACAGCTAAATTTGAACCACTGCTTCGCGGCTCAGCAACTGCTATACCAAGCAGTCACTGAGTCGTTGTCGGACATCGCCATAATCTCGGACCCCTACCGAATTCCTTCCGGAAATGGTAACTGGATTTCGGACGGGTCCGGTATGGCGGCAATATGGACGACGAGCAGGTTCCCGGTTCAAGAGATAGTGTCAACTTCAAACGAAGGATACGCGGCTGCCAAGGTGAACGGAGTGTACTACTGCAGCTGCTATGCTCCGCCTCGTTGGTCTACCGAGCAGTTCGCAAGGATGATCGACCGAGCCACCGGGGAGCTGATCGGTCTATCACCGTTGGTAGTGGCGGGCGACTTCAACGCATGGGCAACTGAGTGGGGAAGTCGACGCACAAACCAGAGAGGCCGGATCTTGTTGGAGGCTTTGGCGAAGCTCAACATAGATCTGGCCAACGTCGGCTTGAAGAGCACCTTCAGTAGAAACGGCGCGGAGTCGATCATCGATGTGACATTCTGTAGTCCAGGATTGATCACGAACTGGAGGGTAGACGATGGCTACACTCATTGCGACCATCTGGCGGTCTGTTATAGCGTAGACTGTAAAACGAGACCGCATGTGGCGAGTAGAATTAACACTCCAGCTCCTCGCGGGTGGAGGATATCACACTTCAACGAAGAGGTATTTGCGGAAGCAATTAGACTAGAACACGAGGCGAGCAGAACTCGTAACCTGAGCGCTGATCAACTTGTTGCATTACTTTCGCGGGCGTGCGACGCCATTATGCCTAGGAACCGCCAGCCTAGGCATGGAAGGCCACCAGTCTGCTGGTGGACCGACGCGATAGCGGACCTCCGCAGAGCGTGTCTTCAAACGAGAAGAAGGATTCAACGTGCGCGAACCGACGAAGAAAGGGAAGATCGTCGAGGGGCATTCAGTTCCGCAAGAGCGGCGCTTAAGAGAGCAATAAGAGCTAGTAAACGTGCGTGCTTCGAAAGACTGTGCGCTAGTGCCAACACTAACCCGTGGGGTAACGCCTATAGGATGGTGATGGCCAAGACTAAGGGTGCGATGGCGCCCGCAGAAAAATCACCAGTGATGCTTGAGCGGATCATAGAGGGACTCTTTCCATGCCACGAGCCAAATCCTTGGCCTCCGGCTGGCGAGTCACTTCACCGACGTTCCAGTATCTCAAACTCAGACCAGAGGTGGTCGGCCAACCTGCCGAACACCCAATATATGAGTGACGGCGTTAGCCGTGCCGAGGCAGAGGAGGCGGAAACGGTTACGAATGAGGAACTCATCGCGATCGCCAACTCCCTGAAGGTGAGCAAGGCACCGGGATTGGATGGGATTCCGAATCTGGCTGTGAAGAAGGCCATCAAAGAGGCCCCCAGACTATTCCGGGAAGTCATGCAGAAGTGCCTGGATGACTGTACATTCCCAGAGAGATGGAAGCGACAGAAGCTGGTCTTATTGCCGAAGACAGGGAAACCACCTGGTGACCCGTCGGCATACAGACCGATATGTCTGCTCGATACGGCGGGTAAGGTGCTCGAGAAGGTTATTCTCAATAGACTGGTTAGGTACACCGAAAGTGCAAACGGTCTGTCGAGTAACCAGTTCGGCTTCCGAAAAGGCAAGTCTACGGTGGATGCTATTCTGTCCGTCACCAAAACAGCAGAGGTAGCACTCCAGCGTAAAAGATGGGGCATTCGCTATTGCGCAATCGTCACGTTGGACGTGAAAAATGCGTTCAATAGTGTTAGCTGGGATTCCATAGCCCACTCGCTTCGGAAACTAGACATTCCGGTGTCTTTGTACAGGATTCTGGAAAATTATTTCCAGAATCGTGTGCTAGTTTACAGCACAGACGAGGGTCAAAAATGTGTCCCAATTACCACAGGGGTTCCACAAGGTTCCATCCTGGGCCCGGTACTGTGGAATATCATGTACGATGAAGTGCTGAAACTAAAGCTCCCCCAAGGGGTTGTGATCGTTGGGTTTGCGGACGATATCACACTTGAGGTCTACGGCGAGTCGATCGAGGAGGTTGAGTTGACGGCTTCGCACTCTATAAGCGTCGTCGAGGACTGGATGCGCTCCAAAAAACTGGAGCTGGCGCATCATAAGACGGAGATTTCAGTTATCAATAACCGCAAGTCGAAGCAACAGGCGTTGATCAGTGTCGGGAATTGCACCATCGCCTCTAAGCGCTCCCTGAAGCTGCTGGGGGTGATGATCGATGACAAGCTCGCCTTCGGGAGCCATGTCGAATATGCCTGTAAGAGGGCTTCAATGGCTATTGCAGCATTATCTCGCCTGATGTCCAATAGCTCAGCAGTGTACGGCAGCAAGCGGAAACTTCTAGCTAGCGTGACTTCGTCCATACTGAGATACGGCGGGCCAGTGTGGTCCAAAGCACTAGGTACTAGTAAACATCGGAGTAAGTTGGAAAGTACCTACAGGTTCATGTGCCTGAGGGTTGCGAGCGCGTATCGAACTGTGTCATACGACGCAGTCTGCGTCCTGTCCGGCATGATGCCTATCAGCATAGCCATTAAGGAGGACGTAGAATGCTTCGATCAACGTGACACAAGGGGCATACGAGGTACCAGAAGATCATTCTCGATGATCAGATGGCAGCAGGAGTGGTCCGATTCCGCGAAGGGTAGATGGACGCATCGACTTATTCCGGATGTATCCGGATGGGTCGGGAGGCGCCATGGAGAAGTGAACTTCCATCTGACACAGATTCTGTCAGGCCATGGTTGCTTTAGGCAGTATCTACACAGATTCGGGCATGCGGGGTCCCCCATGTGTCCCGAGTGCGCGGAAGCGGAAGAGACTGCTGAGCATGTCTTCTTCGTGTTCCCTCGTTTTGTGCATGCGTGGAGCGACATGATGGTAGTGAGCGGGCCAGACACCACTCCGGACAACCTAGTTCGGAGGATGTGTAAAGACCCAAACATTTGGAGGGCGGTTTGAACAGCCGCCTCTCAAATAGTTTTAGAATTGCAAAACAGGCGACAGGTTGACCACCGACACGCCAGTGTTAGCTAACGGCCAGTCTCCAGGTTAGTTAGCTAAGTTAGCAAAAAGACCTAAAGAACCAAGAGGGTGCACAGAGCACAAAAGCCGCTCCCCGAAGCAATACCTAGCGGTGGTCCCGGGGAGTATTATGGGCTGGAGACTGAAGGGGTTTTAGTGGGTCCGGTCACTGATTCAAACCAACCCCACACTCCCTGAGGTTGGTCACCTCAGGGGTTTGGATGCAAATTTCCCCTTCACCTGAAACAAAATATATATATATTTATATATATATATATATATATATATATATATATATATATATATATATATATATATATATATATATATATATATATATATATATATATATATATATATATATATATATATATATGAGCGGGGGCCTAGTGTGGTTGGTAACGTCTCCGTCAACCACGCTCGACGCCTGGGTTCGAATCCCACCGCCGACATAGGTGTCGATGGTTGTGAGGTGGCGTGATCCACTCACAACCAACCCAACTGGTCAAGATTCAATCCCAGCCGACACCGGGAGATTTTCTGAGGCGAAAAATCTCTGGGATCACGCCTTCCATCGCATGAGGAAGTAAAGCCGTTGGCGCCAGTCCGTTAATAAACGGGTCGTGAGTTAGGGTCCTGGGTGTGGAGTCGCCTCCCTGGGCGTCGGTGATTGGCCACAACAGTGGCGGAACTAGACCGACGGAAAATAAACGAGAATAAAAAAAAAAAAATATATATAATCAAAGGTCGACATTTGCGTTCAAAATTATTGCCTGAGAAAATATTTGCTCTGATCATTGACCATAAATTGCATTCGAGACATGTCCCTTTTTATAGACAAACTTTACATTCAGGTGTTTTTCAGGTGTACGGAGTATTCAATTTATGGATTTTCAAGTTATGAATTTTCTACGTGATTCTTTCGCATATTTCGAAATTGATAGTCGTTTCAGACGTTGTAACTGAAAATATAAAGAATCGCTTGTGGCATTTAAGCGCAGAATAAGTTGGATTGGCTATG
The DNA here is from genome assembly GCF_029784165.1 of Wyeomyia smithii. Taxonomy (NCBI): domain Eukaryota; kingdom Metazoa; phylum Arthropoda; class Insecta; order Diptera; family Culicidae; genus Wyeomyia; species Wyeomyia smithii. Next base: position 159,149,026 of record NC_073696.1, read on the forward strand.
AAATAAAACAAAAAATGATCAGGCGATTAAAAGCGAATGGTCCTTAAGGTGAAACGGTATTGAAGCCACAAACAGCCAATTTCGAGCCACTACTTCGAAATTTCAGAAGCACAAGACTCAGAAATAGATAATGCATTCCCAGAAAAACAATATTTTATGTTTACTTCACCGCAGCAAACATAAAACAGCGTTCTCACAGATGACGCATTACCTGTTACCGAGTCTTGTGCCTTTGAAAATTCAAAGTGGTGGCTCGAAGTCGACCATTTTTGGTTTCAATACCGTTTGGCCTTAAATAGCTGATGTCGAATGTCGCAAGCATTAAAATCCTGAACAGTTACTAGTATGTAATTTATCCCATCTGGTTTTGTACAAAACCAATGCTTTCTTCCCGAGTTTGATATTGATTTTTTCGACCGTGACCCAGCCGAATAGAAAAATAATGAGGAATAGCAAACTTCTGTTAAAAATTATTCGCTATAAAGACGCCACAGAACATGGTGTTAAATTCATGAAAAATTCTAACCGTGTTCCAACACATAATGAAGACGAACTTCAGTTTATATTGCATGTTGTTGATTCATACCGTAAAAATACCCACCTCATTCAAAATCCGAACTTAACAAACACCAAATGTTTTAGATTATTTTAAACTTAAATTAGGATAATAACATAGCGGTTCTATAAAAATACGAGTGTATTTGAATACGTTTATCGAGAGATATATGTTGAAAATGAAAAAACTCCGCACAATTTTCATATTAATCGATTTCTAAAATATAAGAGCTTTGTGGGTCCATTCAATGAACTCCGATGAACTTCAAAGTTTCGTGGCTTATTGTAGAGGTCAAAAGGAAACTTTTTCAGCCCGGCGCTCATTAAGATCGAGTTTCAAAAACGGCCATATAAAATATGGTCACTCTAATGTAGTGTTTATCTTACTAGAACTTAAAACTAGACACGGCTTTACTGGAGGAAGTGTTGGCAAATGCATCTACCGCTAATACCGCCGCTATCATACGAAAGCACGTCGTTTCATGTGGGGAATATCAACAACGAAAAATGACACGCGTCTAAGCATAACCCGAACTGTTTCGCCGTGCTGCTTCCATTTACTTCCACATCGGCCTCAGGGAAGTACCGGCTGCATCTGCATCTACCGCTGAGGCTGTCACTATACTGCTATTGGTACCAAAAGCTATCAACTCTTCAAATAAGTGTTTTATTTGTTCTCAAAAGAACAATTGTTTAATTCAAAATCGGATTTACGCAATCGCATCTCTGTAATATTACCGACAATAATATTCTTCTGAACAAAATGATACAACTTTCCCATTAGGCCTCTGCCATAATAAACGCGAAAAGCGACGCGAACCGATTCGCTCGGCTGTAGGTTAATGTACAGCCATCAGTAAAGCTGTACATTAACCTACGGCCGAGCGAATCGGTTCGCGCCACTTTTCGCGTCTACTATGGCAGAGGCCTTAGAGAAAGTTGCTGGCTGATGTATTCACTTCAAGCAAGCCTGCTGCTGATGCTTCCCGCTACCACACTGAAACAGCATTTTAGTGAAGGGAGTGTCGTTGCATCAGCTGACCCTGCTACTATCGATGCTGATATACCCGCTGCAATAGCTACGCTATGCATAGCCATGCCACAGTTGTGGCCGCTATACGCTGGCCCAACTGCTGAGCAACTGCAACGCTATTCGTAGCCATGCCACAGTTGTGACCACTATACGCTGCCTTTGGTATCCGCTGTACCTGCATCTGCTGGCCCAGCTGCTATCGATGCTGAGATCCGCTGAAACTGCTACGCTTATCCGCAGCCATGCCACAGTTGTGGCCGCTATCCGCTATCGATGGTACCCACTGCATTACTCCCGCTGCTGCTAAGGGAGGACTGCTGTTGTCGCTGTTCAGAACTATTATGAGCGACTTCGATTTTTTTTTGGATTCAATATTCTTTATTTTTCTTACAGTATTTTCATTATACATTTGTTTTTTGAACATTGTGAGAGATTCAATTTTATCAACTTTTCAACTCTGATGTTTTTAATGTACTATAAGTGTTACTACTTTTTCCTTTTCTACGTACATGATTTACATTTTAATGCTCGGCATTAGTTTTATTTATTAAATAAATATACCTAGCTACTTATGAATAAAGCTCCCGAATGAGCACCGCACTAGAGTTAAGTGCATTGTTTTTAGTGTTTTCAGCGTGTACAGAGATTATGTTTTCGGTCAGATCGATACCAGCTATTTGATGCACTTCTGATGTTCGGGTTCTGAAGGGCACGTTCAAGATCATTTTCAGGAACTTGTTCTGGATCCGTTGAATCTTCTGCAGGTGGGCTCTCGCACAGGTTCTCCAGACCGACGAGGCGTATACAGGGCTAGTAGCGAGTCACTTTTTAGTGACTTTGTCACTATTTTGAGCCTAGTCACTAAAAAGTCACTATTTACGCTAAAAAGTCACTAAAGTCACTATTTTACGACAAAATGGTCACTAAAGTCACTTTTATAGCTTTAAATGTATAAATTAACTTTTGTTGTATTGCAACTTACTTTAGAAAGCTTGCTTCTCATTAACAGAATATTTGGACAGTTCGGTTTGTAAGGCATTTTTGTTAACTTTTCCATCATAGAAGTTTCATGCCAGGCAATGTTTTCAAATTTCTCATCGAAGTGAACAGTGCAGAATAGTTACGAACGAATTATCTAAGAGCTGCAAAGGAATGTAAAGGTTTATTCTACAAGCTACTCGCGTCTTAACCCAGTGTTGTGCGTGAAATTACGTTTGTAGTTTGATTTGCTTGTCTCAAATCAACTGTTCCTCCTGGTTGAAGTGGATTCAAAAATTTTGAGCTTATATTGTGCATAGTCGTGTTGAGGTCTCAATTCGTAGGATTTTGCTTCATCATCCGAACCTACCGGTGTTTACCAGATACCATTTCGAAATTCCATAATGATAACCCGTTCTACGCATATTTGTCCCATGTTCCAGATCAAACAAACGAGTTTCTAGTGGGACGAATTTGATTAGAAAATGTCAAGTGGGTTGAATATGCGTGGAAAATCATTGATGGGAGAAACAGGCTTAGTATTGTTTTTGCAGATTTTCGGAACGAACAATGCTATTTATAATATATTTTGAAAAACCCCTCCCTTAGTTAGCTTAACTAACTTCAAACGCTTTTCGAAGCTGTCACAGGCGGCACGGATTCCCAGATTTTCTGGATAACCGCTTTAACCGCTTCACAAGTTGGAGATTTTGTAAATAAAAGTTTATTGAGTTGAGATCAGGTGAACTTAACGGCAATTTATTTCTATTCAAAAAGTCCCTCGAATTGTCCCCATACCAAGCTTGAGTCAAGTTCGCAGAATGCGCTGATGCACCGTCTTGCTAGAACATATACAGTTATACCTCGATTATACACACCCTCGATTATACGCACCCTCGATTTTACGTACTTCGATTTTACGCACATTTTACCTCGATTTTACGCACACTTTTTTCAAACACATTTTAAATTCGTATGTTTTCTTCATTTAATTGTACGTAATGAAGGGTTATATATATACTCTCCCACATACACACACACACACATCATTCGTTGTTTTGCTTTCGTCTCGATTAGACGCAAATTGTTCATCTCTGTTTGAGTTTGCAAAATAACAATACACGAGTTATCGTACGGGTGTTTTTTTGTCGATTAGTTCTAGTGCTGCGCGATAACAATAGCCGGTAGTTTATCGGCAGAAACATCTTCTGCACACTGGTAGGGGCAGGCTACCCCGCCAGTGATCCGATACGCAGCTGATATATCAGCAAGAATAATTCTCCCGCACCGCTGTTACCCCGCTAGCAGCACGGACCACCATACGATCGAGCGAGTGGAAGTCAACTACAAGTGGCATCTACAAGGTCGCGTGTAGGATACGGCCACTGTGTCACAACACGAAGCTGGATCGTCATTGTTTGTTCTGCGGAGACGCTCGATTAATCCTACTATCAGCCGTGAGGTCGTGACTTAGACGTTCGGTGAAGTATTCACTTTAGAATTTTTATCATTATTATTAATAGTATTATTATTATTGTTATTATTATAATTATTATTACTATTATTATTATTAGTATTATTATTATTATTATTATTATTATTATTATTATTATTATTATTATTATTATTATTATTATTATTATTATTATTATTATTATTATTATTATTATTATTATTGTTATTGTTATTATTATTGTTATTATTATTATTATTATTATTATTATTATTATTATTATTATTATTATTATTATTACTATTGTTATTAGTATTAGTATTACTGTCTTTTTTTTTTATTTTGATTCATTGTAGTTTGAAAAATTGTTTTTAAAATTCAATAGCAACTACTTGACCCCCCCCCCACATTCGAATATTTATCGTTTGTGTGCGGTAGAGCGTAACGCTCCCGCAAAATGGACGACATGCAGGTGCAACTATTCCCGGATGTGGAAACATCTGGGGAAGAGATTGAGATCTCCCCCATCAATTTCCCTCTACCTTCCCCGCTACCTAGCCCCGTACCAAGGGTACCGGCAACACGGGTCGATTTTGCGTCACGGGGTTGGCTGCTTCAAGAACCCCCTGATTCAAGATGTAAAGATACTGGATGTCAAGCAATTGCATTCAGTATCCATCGAAGAAGGGAAGAAGAAATTCTTTACTGCGAGGGAACTCGGCATGACCTTTCGGCGTGTCCCGCGTACAAACAGCGCGAGGAAAAAATAAAGCGTTCCCTCAAGGAACGATCAAAGCGCTCTTTCGCAGAAATGCTGAAGAGTGCTGAGCCACCCTCGATAGGAAACATCTTTTCCTTTTTGCCAACCGATGAGGGTACATCTGACGATCCCGTCGAAGGGTGTTCTTATGCCATGCCAGAAGGATCTAGGAAGAGGAGAATGATCAACTCTCCTAATCTTTCTCGCAAAGGTCGCAAGATAACCCCTAGCGGAATGACCAATAAGCCAACACAAAAAGGAAGCGGTGAAGAAAAACCGAAGCAAGTACCTCCCGGTTTTAATTTTAAATCAAACCAGGAGTACCCACCGCTTCCTGGGGCACCAAAAACCCCTCGTGCACCCATTTCTCGATCAGAAGATAAAAAAGAAACAGGGTTCATAAAATTTTCTGATATTGTGGACTGGATAATTAAAACATTCAACATACCAGATCCCCTACAAAATATTCTTCTTGCCCTTCTTCCTACAGTGAAAACCTTTTTGATGCAACTAGCAGCAACTTGGCCCCTCATTTCAGCTATTATATCTTTCGATCTTTCGATAATACGGCGAAAGAGGTTAGGAATTTTATCACTGTATTACAGTGGAATTGCAGAAGTATCATCCCCAAATTCGATCTATTTTCTCATTTAATAAATACATACAATTGTGACGCATTTGCGCTCTGTGAAACCTTTCTCAATTCAAACGATCAACTCAATTTCCACGATTTTAACATTATTCGTCGAGATCGAGACTCACACGGTGGAGGGGTACTTTTAGGGATTAAAAAGTGCTATTCCTTCTTCCGAATCGACCTCCCCTCGATCTCGAATATTGAAGTCGTTGCCATTCAAACGAATATGAATGGAAAAGACCTATGCCTTGTTTCGTTATATATGCCTCCATCCGCGCGGATTGAACAGAAGCATCTCACTGATATAGCAGAGTTGCTTCCCGCGCCTTTTTTGATATTGGGAGATTTTAATTCTCACTGTTCGCTATGGGGGTCGCTGTACGACGACAACCGATCTTCTTTAATCTGTAACTTGATCGACGACTTCAATATGACAGTTTTGAATACTGGGGAAGCGACACGTGTACCTAATCCTCCAGCACGTGAAAGCGTGCTTGACCTATCCCTTTGCTCGACATCACTAGCGTTAGATTGCCGGTGGAAAGTAATCAACGATCCCCACGGTAGTGATCATCTTCCAATCGTTATATCAATTGCTAATGGTTCAACTCCCCCGAACCCAATCAATATTTCCTACGACCTTACACGTAATATTGATTGGAAGTGTTATGAGTCTATTATAGCGCAATCTATCGAGACTCACGAGGAACTTCCTCCGGAGGAAGAATACGCGTTCTTAGCTGGCTTGATAATCGACGCCGCGACTCAAGCTCAGACGAAACCGATACCCGGGGTAACGATTAGACAGCGCCCTCCCAACAAATGGTGGGACAAAGAGTGCTCTGAGCTGTACGCGCGAAGGTCCGCGGCGTATAAGGACTACCGGGAGTACGGCACTGTCAACCTGCTTCGAAAGTACGAGGCACTGGGCAGGCAGATGAAGAGCTTAGTAAAGGCGAAAAAACGCGGGTACTGGCGGCGGTTCGTAAACGCGTTGTCCAGGGAAACAGGGATGAGCACTCTTTGGGATACCGCCAGGCGCATTCGGAACCGTGACGTTTCGAATGAAAGCGAGGAGTATTCAGATCGCTGGATACTCGATTTTGCCAAAAAGGTCTGTCCAGACTCTGTACCGGAACAGAAAACCTTTCGCGACGCTTTATTAGTAACTACGGAAGAGCCTCCATTTTCGATGTTGGAATTTTCAATGGCTCTCCTGTCGTGCAACAATAAGGCTCCAGGGTTAGATAGAATAAAATTCAACCTGTTGAAGAATCTACCCGACTCTGCAAAAAGACGCTTGTTGAATTTGTTCAACAAGTTTCTTGAGCTAAATATTGTTCCGCATGACTGGAGGGAGGTAAAAGTCATTGCTATTCGGAAACCCGGGAAACCTGCCTCTGATCACAATTCATATAGGCCGATTGCGATGATCTCTTGCCTCCGGAAATTAATGGAGAAAATTATCCTTTTACGGTTAGACAAATGGGTCGAAACAAACGGGTTACTTTCAGATACTCAATTTGGCTTTCGCCGGGGCAAAGGGACGAACGATTGCCTAGCGTTGCTTTCTACTGAAATTCAACTAGCCTTTGCTCGAAAAGAGCAAATGGCTTCTGCGTTCATGGATATTAAGGGGGCTTTTGACTCTGTCTCTGTAGAAGTTTTAAGCGCGAAACTTCATTCGCAGGGACTTTCACTAAATCTGAATAACTTTTTGCTCAATTTGTTGTCAGAAAAGCATATGTATTTCTCACATGGCGATTCGACAACTTCCCGAATTAGTTACATGGGCCTCCCCCAGGGCTCATGTTTAAGTCCTCTCTTATATAATTTTTACGTCAATGACATCGATGAATGTCTTGCAAATTCATGCACGCTAAGGCAACTTGCAGACGATAGCGTTGTATCCATTACTGGTGGCAAGGCTAGCGATCTGCAAGGACCATTGCAAGATACCTTAGACAATTTGTCTGAATGGGCTCTTAAGCTGGGTATCGAATTCTCTCCGGAGAAAACTGAGCTGGTCGTTTTTTCTAGGAAGCATAACCCAGTTCAGCTGCAGCTCCTACTAACGGGTAAAACGATCTCTCAGGTTTTAGTCGCTAAATATCTCGGGGTCTGGTTCGACTCCAAATGCACCTGGGCTTGTCATATTAGGTATCTGACACAAAAATGCCAACAGAGGATTAATTTTCTTCGTACGATTACCGGAACTTGGTGGGGTGCTCACCCAGGAGACCTTCTAAGGTTATACCAAACAACGATATTGTCAGTTCTTGAGTACGGCTGTTTCTGCTTTCGCTCCGCCGCGAACACGCACATTATAAAATTAGAGAGAATACAATATCGTTGTTTGCGTATTGCCTTGGGTTGCATGCAGTCGACCCATACGATGAGTCTTGAAGTGTTAGCGGGTATTCTTCCGTTGAAACATCGTTTTTGGAATCTCTCTTACCGGTTGCTAATTCGATGCACAGTTATGAACCCATTAGTAATTGAAAATTTCGAGAGGTTGGTCGACCTTCAATCTCAATCCAGATTTATGACTTTATATTTTGACTATATGGCTCAAAATATTAATCCTTCTTCATACGATTCCTCCAATGTCGCACTTTTAGCTACTTCTAATAATGCTATATTATTCGACACCACCATGGAACAAGACATTTCTGGTATCCCGGATCAATTGCGACCCCAAGAGATCCCTAAGATTTTTTCCAATAAGTTTAAACATGTTAGTTATGATAAAAGGTTTTTCACTGACGGATCTAATCTAGATGAGTCCACTGGCTTCGGTGTTTTCCACGAAAATTTTACCGCCTCCTACAAACTCGATGCTCCTGCTTCCGTGTACGTCGCAGAACTTGCTGCTATTCAGTACTCTCTTGGAATCATCGAAACCTTACCCATAGACCACTACTTCATCTTCACAGATAGTCTCAGTGCCATTGAGGCTCTGCGATCAATGAAGCCTGTGAAGCACACCCCGTATTTCCTGGGGAAAATACGGCGGTTTTTAAGTGCTTAAACAGATAAAAATTACCGGGTTACCTTAGCGTGGGTTCCTTCTCATTGCTCGATTCCGGGTAACGAAAAGGCTGACTCTTTAGCTAAGGTGGGTGCTATTGACGGCGATATTTATGAAAGACCAATTGCTTATGATGAATTTTATAGCATTTTGCGTCAGAAAACACTCAACAGTTGGCAATCATCGTGGAACTCAGATGAACTGGGACGGTGGCTACATTCCATTTTTCCTAAGGTATCGACGAAAGCATGGTTCAAGGGGTTGGATGTAGGTCGGGACTTCATTCGCGTGATGTCCAGACTTATGTCCAATCACTATACGTTAAACACGCATCTTTTTCGTATAGGGCTCGTAGACAGTAATCACTGCGTTTGTGGCGATGGCTACCATGACATCGAGCATGTTGTTTGGTCGTGTACCGAATACTGTGGTGTTAGGTCTGAGCTTATAGATTCCCTTCGGGCCCGAGGAAAACAACCGAACGTACCCGTTAGAGACATTCTGGGAAGCGGTGATCTCCAGTACATGACACAGCTATACGTGTTCATGAAACACGCTGGTATTAAAATATGAAACTCTTCTATCTATTTGTTAGATTACCATTCCCGCTACACGCTGAAAGAAGATGATACACTAAGCTGGAGACACTCAAACGAAGACTCGGCATCTTTATGTTCACGCAGACACCTCAGTCCAAACTGCTCAAATAGAACATCACTGCTTAGCCATGTACAAATAAATAAATCGTATAACTCAATATAGTTAAAATCAAAATTGTAACTCCCCTCCTCTCACCTTAAATCCCCACTAGCTCGTAGTCGGCCGCGAGAATAAAGAAAAGGCCTCCCTCTTTTCCCTGCTAATTTAGAATTTAAAAAAAAAGTACTTGGCTCAGTTAAACATAAATTGTATCGTGCCGTGTCAAATAAACTATTTAAAAACAAAAATACACACACACACACATAAACACACACATACACAAACAGACAAACAAACACACATACATACACACACGCGCACGCGCACACACACATATATACGCACAAATATACGCGCACACATATACGCACATACATACACAAATTCACACACATCCACACACATATACGCACATCCACACACATATAGGCTCATACAAACACGTACACACGCACACACGCGAACACACATACACATATATACTCACATACACACACGCCCATTTCATTGTTTTAAGTAATTCCTTCAAAGCATTTTGCATATGTTCTTGGTGAGTTTCCCACGGCACATTAGAGAACGTCTATCATTTACGTAACGCAAATAATTACCTTTTTCGACCCCGCTCCTATGTCACTCTCTTTTTTGGAACCTTAATATTGTTTCTATGAGTTGTCAAGCTTTCCAATCCCCCTTTCGAACGTTACATACTAATTGGATGACCCCTACATGTTTTCTTGCACATTTCCGATCACGGAAGTTAATTTTGGGCTATAAAAAAATATTAAAAATTGTGAGTCGATTTTATGCACAATTTGATTTTACGCACATTCCAAAAACGAGAATGTGCGTAATATCGAGGTATACCTGTAGTAATTAGCTCTGAAGAGTTTTCGAAGGCACGGGGTAACTTTTTTTTCCAAAACCACCGTTTTAAAATAAACAGCAATAAATTCGGCGTCTTTGTAAATGAAAATCAGAGGAAGTTTACTCGCTTGCAAATTGCTCCCGAGACCATCGCTAAAGCTGTACTCTGCAATCGAGGAACACTCCTTTAGAACTCTGAAATGTTGTCTCTTGCTGCTGCCCACATTCGATTGTTTTGTGTAACCAGTCACACTCCAGGCCAAATAGTTTCTCATCAGAAACATTGAGCTCGCGAACAGCGAGTTGTGAAAGTATCATTTTCACTCTATCGAGCCTCTTTTTCTAAAAGAATCGGCCAAAATATTGTGGACCGATTCAATAGATATACTCAGATGGGTGAGAATTACAAACTGAACGTTATCATTTCGCCGGACACGCTTCTTCGTAACAGATGTTTGAATATTGTGACCAAAAATCGTTTTACTACGACTTTCCGGATTTGTTACATCGCACATCAAGAGCTAAATACAACTGACAGACCACCAACACACCAATGCGTATTCGAGAGTACATACATTCGTTCACGTACTTTCATTAACACTTATAACTCGAAAACTTGTATTCAAATATATTGAACTAGGTGTTATTACAACCATTTCAATGTGAAATTATGATACAGATTTTAGTTAGACTTTTTTCTATGAGAACAAATCATTGCACATCATATGTTCTAAAGACATAAATTTCAGATAAAATTTAATTCATTTATGGTTCAACAATAAAATTCAAAACCCTCTTTTGTATATTTTTGGTCACTATTTGGTCACTATTTAGTCTCTATTTGGTCACTATTTCAATTGAAAAAGTCACTGAGGTCACTATTATTTTGCTCCAAGTTCGCTACTAGCCCTGCGTATAGGAGCATCGGCAGGATGACCTGTTTGTATACCGTCAATTTATTCACGACGGATAATTTCGATTTTCGGTTGATTAGCGGGTACAACTTCTTCATTAGCACTAAACTTTTCGTTACTGTTTGTTCAATGTGGGCGAGTAGCTTATGATCATAGGTCAAACCAAGGTAGCGAACATTTGACGACCAGGGAATATCCACATTGTTCAACCGAATCTTTGTTGTCGGCACCAAACGTTGACTATTCCGATGAGGAAAGACTATGGTCTGAGTTTTTGCTGCATTCACACAAATTTTCCATGAGGTGAGGTAATTCACAAAGACGTTAAGCCCAGTTTGCAGCTTTTTAACTATTTGGTTGAACTGTCTGCCCTCGTACATAATGGCGGTATCATCAGCAAACAGCGACAGGATGCCTCCATTGGGTAGTTCAGGAATATCTGATGTAAATAAGGTGTACAGAACAGGACCAAGGATGCTGCCCTGTGGTGGAACACCAGCTCCTACGTCGTATGGGTCAGACAGGCCACCCAGCACACAGACCTGAGATTTGCGCAGCGTAAGATAGTTTTGCACAATTTTCACTAGATAAACGGGATAGTTGTAGCGCTGTAGCTTGTAGATAAGCCCGTCGTGCCACACGTTGTCAAATGCTTTTTCTATGTCCAGGCAGGCCATGGCAGTTGTTTTAGATAGCTTCTTGTTCCGATTGATGAGTTTTGTTACTCTCTGCAGTTGATATGTTGTTGAATGGCCTCTGCGAAAACCGAACTGCTCGTCCAGGAATATGTTGTTCACTTCTGCGTGGCACAGAATACGGCTGTAGATGCATCGTTCGAATACCTTGCTGACGGCAGAAAGCAGACTGATGAGACGGTAGCTTTTGGGGCATGTGGGATCATTTCCTGGTGTCATAATGGGAATCACTTTCGTCAGTTTCCACTTTGCTGGAAAGCACGCCAATTCAAGGCATCGGTTGAACACATTTTCCACCACAGACAAGGCTGTTGGTCCAAGGTTTTTGAGCACAAGGTTGAACACTCCGTCAAATCCGGGAGCCTTCATGTTCCGAAAGAATTTGATGTCGTTCTGTACCTCGTCCACTGTTATCCGCTGATCAGGTGGTAAGATATTCGGTGTGTGCGCCAGAATTACTATCGATTCTCTGACAGCTGGTTCGATTCCACTCACAATATCACGACCAAGATTGTGGGAAGCGGCAAAATGCTGAGAGATAGCACAAGCCTTTTCGGCGGGCAGTTAGCAGAGTTTCACTATTCACTATTAACGGCGGGATGGGTTTCGGTTTGTTCTTTAACACTTAAGCCACACGCCAAAATAGTCGTGAGCAGTTGGGCAAATTACGTAATTAGGTTGCAAACTGTCTGTTTTTCACTTTCTCCAGACGATCTTGAACGATATTTGTCAGCTGTCTAGCGTAGAATCGGTGCCTAGGGTTGCAGGTACGTTGATATTGTCTTCTCAGCGAGTTTCGCAAGGAAATTATGCGCTTAGTGTTATCGTCGATTTGCGCAAACTTACGTGTCACTGGAACAGATGGGATGTAGCGGCTCTGCTTCCTGGATGACGTCTATCATGGACTGTAGAGTACGATCGATGTCTCCAGCGCTGTTCAAAGTGATGGCCGCATCAAGATGGTTTTCAACATACCGCTGCAGCTGAACCCAATTTGCACGATGGTAATTTCTTCTTTGTTGAACTTGGCGCCGCACAGTGGGACGAAATCAAAAATAGTAGGACATTGGTGTTTGTGATGAAACTCATGGTTTTAGCGTTCCGATGTCTTCTAAAAAGTTTCTCAGCTTTATGAGTACTTTATTTTGACGATAATTTTTTTTCATTAAGGGGGTTGTACACCAAAATAGAAAAATTAACTTTTTTATTTCTTGATGAACTTGGTAACTTGCTTCCGACACATTGTAGAACTAGCTATTACGAGCAAGTTTGTAGAGCATTGGAAAATTCTATCTCTGAACCTGACAAAATTATAAGGTGTTAAAATAAAGCACCCCCTTAAAATGTGTTTTTGCGTGATAACGCTCTTATCTCAATTTTTACATTGTTCAAGTGTTCTACAAACTTCAAACTATGATTAATTGTCACATTTTTGTAGAAGAAAGTGTATCGTTATCTCTTAATTTGGAGGAGTTATGTCTGTTTTTGCACTTTTATTGATAAATTTTTGAGAGAACATATTTTGTGGAAAGGCAGATGTTGGCAGCTACTTTCAGTTCCATTTTATTTGGATGCTTATTCCCTCCAATTGTGTATATATATCGTACAGGAATCGAAGGGGATTGATAGTAATTTTTCGGAAAATAAGTTGCAACTATTTTGGACTTTGATTATTTTTTAATCAACTTTTTTTAAATCGGACAACCAGTGCCCGTAAATGAGTAGGCCATGGATGTTTGATGATTTAACAGGTGCTCGGAAATTTTAGCAAAGTGTTGAAATGTGTAACTTTGAAAAATCTTTCGAAAAAAAAATTCATAACATTTCCATTTCGTACCAGCGAATCTGACTTAAACCAGACGTCAAACAACTCGGATTTTTCAAAGTTATACATTTCAACACTTCGCTAAAATTCCCGAGCACCTGTTAAATCATCAAACGTCCATGGTTTACTCATTAACGGGCACTGGTTGTCCGATTCAAAAAAAAAAGCTGATTAAAAAATTATCAAAATCCAAAAAAGTTGCAACTTATTTTCTGAAAAATTACTATCCATCCCCTTTGGTTCCAGTACGATATATATACACAATTGGAGGGAATAAGTATCCAAATAAAATGGAACTGAAAGTAGCTGCCAACATCTGCCTTTCCACAAGATATGTTCTCTCAAAAATTGTTCAATAAAAGTGCAAAAACAGACATAACTCCTCCAAATTAAGAGATAACGATACATTTTCTTCTACAAAAATGTGACAATTAATCATAGTTTGAAGTTTGTAGAACACTTGAACAATGGAAAAATTAAGATAAGAGCGTTATCACGCAAAAACACATTTTAAGGGGGTGCTTTACTTTAACACCTTATAATTTTGTCAGGTTCAGAGATAGAATTTTCCAATGCTCTACAAACTTGCTCGTAATAGCTAGTTCTACAATGTGTCGGAAGCAAGTTACCAAGTTCATCAAGAAATAAAAAAGTTATTTTTTTTATTTTGGTGTACAACCCCCTTAATGAAAAAAATTATCGTCAAAATAAAGTACTCATAGAGCTGAGAAACTTTCTAGAAAACATCGAAACGCTAAACGGCTTCAAATGTGTTTCGGTTATTGCAGCGACATCGATGTGGTGTATGTTCAGAAAATGTAGAAGTTCTAACTTCTTGTTGGCCACAGAGCGGGCATTCCAGTTAAGGAATCAAAGAATGGATCCATGACGGTAATAAAAAGTCATCATGACCGCAATCTGTTCCTGGTTGGTGCGACAAGCCTTTGTTTGCTGATCGAGTTTAAGAAAAAGCGTAGCTAGCTGTTCCATCGAGTACAAATTGCTACTCGCTGGGGGCATGCTGGCAGCCTGTGCATAACTCAAAAATCCGGGGGGGGGGGGGGGGTCCCGGTTAGGAACACCACCAGTTGCAGGAGGTGGAAACGGCAACGTACTTGAAGTCGCTGGCGGGGTTGGTGTAACGCTAGGTTGTACACTTTTTCTATTCGACGGTCGCTGGCGATTGGCAATTTCACTTCGAATTTTGATAAATTCTGCTCGTTTTGGACAGGAACGGCGTAGCATGCTCTTTGTCACAGTTGAGACACTTGATTTGTTCGGCTTCCTCAACAAGACAATTCACTGTTCGATGCGGACCTGCACATTTCATGCAGCGACTCTTGATGTGGCAATTCTTGGTGCCATGTCCATAGTTCAAGCAGTTGGAACACTGCGTGACATCACGATGAATCGGTTTGTATCGCTCCCATTGCACGATGATATTGAATAGGGCGGTGATTGTTTTCACTGTGCTTAGTGTAGTTGACCCCCTGGTCAGGTGGATCAGGTATAACTGATCACGATACTTGATGGCTTTGTTGTGTCTTATCATTTTGTAAACTGCTTCCACTTCTAGGCCGCAAGCGACAAGCTCCGTTTTTAACTCGTCCAGTTCCATTTCTGGTAAACCACGCAGTACAACTTTGAATGGTTTTGTAGCTGCAATATCGTGAGTGAAATACTCCGCTTTTGTTTGCTTCAGGTAAGCCTCTACTGCCCTGTAATGTGGGGTGGATGGAACGACGATTTTGTAGCCGTCCGTGCATAGCCTCAGGGTAGCTACCAGCCCTTTGCTGATAAGCTCATTGAAGTGTTGCCTAAGTCTAGGCGGGAAACCTTTTACGTAGAAAGGCGGCATTTTCTCCGTTTTCTTTTCCGTTTTCTCGGTAGTTTGGTCAGCCAGCGATGCAAACTTGTTAGCAGCTAGTATCTTCTTGGCGATTCCATCATCCTTTTCAGCTGGGTCTCGAGGACGCTTATTGCTTTGCTCCTTACTGGAATCATGAGCGGCTTCGACTAAAATAGGCTCTTATATAGGGATGAAAATAGGAATGAATTATTTTTCGTACGTGGTGGAATGATATAACATGAAAAAAAGTGTGACTTCATTCTGGCTCAGAGCGATCATTTGATAAGCTCCACCTCTTGTTTCAGTTTCTAAAGTTTTTCCTCAGTTTCGTTGCACGGATGTACAAAAATGATTTCTTGTGGACATTCTGTCGAGCCGGACCGATAGCACTCTCATTGAAGCAACAAAATAACATGTTTTGTGTCGTATTGCGCAGCTTGATTGAATTGATTGTTTGTCTTCTACAAGACGTTACCCCTTTGTTAATGAAGAGTTGTGAATTTTTTAAAACAGACTCAGCATCGTGAGCAGAACGTGCTGACTGCTGCAGCAGCATTAAACCTCAGTTGCAGTTTATTGATAACCATTCAATATGCTCTCCGAAATACATTTAGTAGCTTTGAAAAAGGCCGATTGCTGCAATTGCAATTTTCATTCAATTATTGCATAAATGCTTCATAGTCAGATAGCGTGCAATATCCGCTCTGACATAATAATTGTTTCGAATGTTGTGGAATGATATAACTTGAAAAATATGTGTGACTTAATCATTTCCAGTTATACAATACTACAACGTTCGAAAAAAAATACATCTCTTCATTCTGGCTCAGAGCGATCATTTGATAAGCTCCACCTCTTTTTTCAGTTTCTAAAGTTTTTCCTCAGTTTCGTAGCACGGATGTTCATAAATGATTTCTTGTGGACATTCTGTCGAGCCGGACCGATAGCACTCTCATTGAAGCAACAAAATAACATGTTTTGTATCGTGTTGCGCAGCTTGTTTGAAGAAAATGTTCCCGTCCCCGTGTCGTATGAAAGCAGATTATTGCGTGTTTGACATTGCAGATGGTAGACATGAGTATGAAGGTTAAAATTCTGCTGAGGTATCAAAATATAACCGTTTTTATTAGAGACGCAAGAGCGTAAGTGCTGCAATTCTGTTATCTGCTGCCATCCAGTACAAGAACAAGTATAAATTATAACCGGTTCTTCTCAGGGCCACCAACACGTTCTTGAGGCAATGTTGAATCTTTCCTCGCTTGCAAATGCTGAAATTCGCGGTTTTCCGTCTGTTACACACGATGAAAAATTTCAACTATTTCAATCACATAGTTGAAGAGCACCAAAAGGTGCTATTATATTTCACAACAGTAACAACACTGGCAAGTTTGATCAATTATCATCATTCCGGATAACCATTCGCCGATGATTCTAGATCTCCCGTTCTCTCCCGGCTTTTCTTTCTTATTCACGATCAGCAACCAACGTCCGTGTGGTATCGGCACAATCATGGAATGAATTATACATAAAACACAAAGCGCGAATTCTTAGTCAACTAGGTATATTCTGTCGACCTTGTTAGGGAAAGAAGCATTGTGCGACCAATCAAAGGTTGACATTTGCGTTTCGACAAGGCTTGACAATTTTCAAAAGTACAATCGTTCGAACAATCAGCTTACAACTTTCTGCATTTGGACGGGTGCTTGGTTGATTTTCCAATCGATTGCTGCAAAAATAACGAAAATCGGTTGAAAACTGACTGAGCTTAAAACGGTTGAAATGGACAATTTTTGTGACGCTCTCGATGTTTTTGGTTTTTGAAATTGGATCCCTGTAATGAAATTGGTCCCCTGTATATGTTGCCGTAAGACGTAATTCTACGTCAAAAATTTTTTTTGATCAAGAACTAAAATTTTAATTGCAAAACGGGATTTGAGACGAAAATTTACATGAAAAAAGATCCTTGATATCTTATCGAGGAGCTGAGATATTGGCATTTTTATATGTGATGGAAAACTGTGCATCTCAAAAATATATTTTATAACTGTTTTATTTTAGGAGATAAAAAATAACAATGTTCAGAGAACAAATGCGTTTTTGGATGCCTGATAACTTAGTGAAAGGTTTAAAAATTTCAAAGTTAGAACGAAAATTGTGATTTTTAGTGCCTTCTAATAGAAAACTCAATGTTGCACGTAATATGTAAAAGATAGAAACATGATGTCTTCGGCAAAGTTTCTTGTTTTAAAATAACCTAAACCTTACGTCTATCTTATTTTGATTAAAAACTAAATTTTTTATCTCACTCATTGGTGGATTGATCACCCATCTTTCTACATTCTAAGATGCATTTTTGAATATCCTGAAACTTCTCTGAACATACCTTATGGCTATAATCAACATTTGAATCACTATTTAGGAAATTATACGCACAAACGGCAAAATAAAACACTCTGCAATGGAGATATTGAGCTTTAATGGCATTTTTGAGAAAATAGTTTTCAATCACATGTAAAAACGCCAATATCTCAGCCCACCGATAAGATATCAAGGATCTCTGTTCATGTAAATTTTCGTCTTGAATCCCGCTTTGCAATGAAAATTTCAGTTCTTGATCAAAAAATTTTTTTATATGTGCTTTGAAGGGTTCTATCTAAAAATTATGAAGAAAATTCACTTTTTTGTGATGTTCAATGGGCTCTGTGAGTCAAATAATTGAATGCGATTTTGAATCAAACCGTGTAAAATATTCAAAAACAACCCCACAAACATAAAAAATATATGGGAAAATGTAGGAATCGATCAGATTTGAAAAAGTGCAAAAGGGTAGTTTTGTAGCTTGAAAAAGTAATTTTTTCATAAATCACGTTTTGGCAACCTGAAAACGATTTTTTAGAAAGTCGCAATGTTCTACAACAATGCTATACATAACATTATCTTACAACTTAGAATATCGCAATGTTCTACAACAATGCTATACATGATTATCTTTCAACTTAGGGCTGAGCACCTTGACTTTTTCAACTTCGATTTTTTTCGGGATACCCTAGTGTATAGTCGACAGGTTGCGGATAAAATCCTAGAGATAAAGTTTGGACGACTGTCACTGAAAAGTTCCAATCGAACTGTCAAAACTCGTTCCAATCGAACATAAGAATGTTTGACATGTCAAGTTTGTCTTAGTAGATGGGAAGTATTGTGATTTAGCAATAGCAAAATGCGAAAAAAGAGATGAAACTCGAATTAACAAAAAAAAACAAAACATGGAATTCCAAAAATCTTCACGATATTTTATTTTTGGTTATGGTTTATGGGTATTTTATGGTTACAAAAATCATAACGCCATAGACCTCCTTTCTATTGTAGCTGATCTTTTGCTTCTGATTAATTTTAAATTTTTGTTTTTCCTCACTGTTGACAACTGGATAAGATTATGAGTCACTACGGCTGTTGGTGATAGGAATTTTGAACGGACATTGGGTAGCTTGTTTGGAGTGAGCGTAATCAATCGACATATTATCCGGTGTCTCACTGAACCACAAACTTATACACAGGTCCCGGTAACTTTTAGCCCTTTTTCATTCTCCGACGCGAAGCATAAATCATCGTGATCAAAGTGGAACTGCAAAACTTTTTTTTTATTCGGATTGATATTTTCAAAACGCCAAACTTACGCTACAAAGACGTGTCGTTTTTGTTATTAAAAAATCCTCCGGTAATTCACAAAACTCAAGCCATTCTCGGCGATGATTTTTATTGGTGGGGAATCAAAAACAGCTTATGTTTTCAAAATTTCGTGATGTTCGATTTGAACAAAATAGAAAACAGCAGTTCATTTTTTCACTGCTATATGTAGCAAAACAAACTGAAACAAAAAACTATGAAACTGAAAAAACGAGATAGTCATGTAATGACTTTTATTTTTTGCAATGTTGCTAGTTCTTTGAAATTTTAAAATGGCTGCCAGATCGACGAAAATTCAGTCGGCCAAACTTTAACTCTAGGCCTTTAGTTGCGGACGGGTGCAGACTGATTAATAGTCAAACACAACCTACCATTGTCGACTAAATGTTTACATGTTATCCGGTACTGTCAAAATTTTCTCAACATGAATCTCGATCTACCAACGTGGTTGCTCTCTCCAGCAAAGAACGGAGCAAAAAAGGGAATTTCGGTAAGTATAACTGATTAATATTTTGTTTTTCTATTGTTTTTGTAGGGTTGAACGAATAAAGGACCCAAAACAACTACCGAAAAATTGGATGGATGGAGCAATGACGGCAAGCTGAGCTTAGAGGTAGATCGAATTTCAACCAAGAATACACGATGATGGCAGTGCGGGTGTTGTTTTTTTTTAACACAGAAGCATACTCGCAAAGTAACAAAGTCAACTGGGTTTCAAATGTACCGCTGGCCAAACTCCGAGACTTTTTCCGGCCAAATCTTGTAACTCATAAGAGAAAGAGCCTAGCTTTGCCTTCACCCGGCACGGTAGATACTGTGGCCCGTACTTCGCGTTGTAATTATTCGCTGCGCTGGACGGTTTCATATTTTTACGATACACCAACTGTCCTTCAACGAACGATTTCGCAAACCGGCGGCTACGTAAATTGTACCGATGCTGAGATGATGCGTGTGTCTTAACAAGATTTTTGCGTACGGTCTCGAAGATGCGATTAAACATTTTCTCACGGCGTTCGTGCAGTTGCTCGGGAGTTAATTTATTGTTAGTGCGTTCTAGTTTGTGGTCGATTCCCGCTTCGAAAAATTCGCGTCCGTGTGTTATAAAAAACGGAGTGAAACTTGTCGAAGTATGCACCGAATATCTCAAATACCAATATAGTTCACTTACGTGAAATTATGAAGACAAATTGAAAATGACAGAAGCGTTAGTCACCTTTTCGACCGCTAGGTGCGCTACTTCTGATTTTGTTCTACACGACATGCGAAAAATAGTAACTTTTGACAATAATATTACCCTAATGGGTACACTGAAAAAAATGCACATTTTATTGTGAAGTGGACTATTTTTTTGAGGCAATCCATGGGTGGTGTTCCACGGTTTGTACGTTTGTCGACCTCCGACAATATTTTGAGTTGTAAAATGGCGACTTCCAGTGATTGGAAAAGACGAAAATGACCAAATACCGCCTAATATGGATGTTTCTTTGACTAGAATGACGCTCAGAGGCCAGAAATTGTCTCTGAATACCATTTTGAAATCCAAGATGGTGACTTCCGGTTTCTGAGAAACAGTGAGATATGACCAAATACCACCCAATATGGGTATTTCCGAAATCCTGATGATGCACTGAAATCACAAATCGACCTCAGGCAACATTTTTAGTTGTAAAATGGAGACTTTTGGTGACTGGAAAACTGCCGAAAATGACCCAAAAACAACTAAATATGGGTGTTTCTTTAACCAGAATGATGCTCAGAGGCCAGAAATTGTCTCCAAATGCCGTTTTGAAATCCAATATGGCGACTTCCGGTTTCCAAACAACAGTGGCAAAAGACCAAATAACACTCATTATGGGTATTTCCGGGATTGTTATGATGCACTGAAGCTACAAATCGACCTCAGACAACATTATGTATTGTAAAATGACGACTTCCGGTGAATGGGAAACTGCCGAAAATGACCAAATACTACCCAATATGGGTATTTCTTCAACCGGCCGATTTCCATCCAATATGAGATGCTTCGATACCAGAATGATACACAGGAGCTAGACTCGACCACAGACACCATTTTGAATTCTAAGATGGTGACTTCCGGTTTCTGTAAAACAGCCGAAAATGACTGAATAACACCTATTATTGGTGTTTCTTAAACCAGAATAACGCTCAGGGGCCAGAAATTGTCTCCGAATGCCATTTTAAAATCCAGGGTGGTGACTTCCGGTTTCTGGAAAATAGCTTAAAGGGACCAAATACCACCCAATATGAGAGTTACTTCAACCAGAATGATGCATGGAGCTAAAAATTGACCTCAGACACCATTTTGAATTGTAAGATGGCAACTTCTGGTAAACAGCCGAATACTACTGCATATGAATATTTCAGTAATCAAAATAATGTATAGAAGCCAAGCATTGACCCTGGACACCATTTTGAATTCGAAGATGACCACTTTTAGTTTCTGGAAAACAACGAAAATAACTGAATACCACCCAATATGAGTGTTTTCGGAATAGAAGTGATTTACTAAAGGCAAAAGTCGAGGATGTTGTCATTCCGATAAAACCAATAATTTCAAACGATATAAACAAATCGCAAGAAATCAATAAATTTGGAATGTTGAAAATTGTTAAATTGAACACAAAAATGGGCGGGACGAAGTCTGCCGGGTCAGCTAGTAAATACATAAATATGCTGGTTAAAGCAAAGATGCAAGTGATGAACACGAAGATTAGTACTCGAGAGCAAAAAATTCGGAGGGATAAAAAAAAACAAAAAATACTTTCAAAACGAAGAAAACTAAACATTAAATAATAGTTTTTGCACAACATCACTAATGATGTTTGTTTTTTTGAATATCTTTTATATATAATATAATAAAGCTTTTAAACCAATTACAACATTATATGTATCCATACTTAAACTGTTAAATTGATAGAGCATTCAAGTGTTATCTAAGCTAAAAGTTGCACAACAACCATATACGACTATTGACAACCATTGTGTGATTTCTCCTTTTATCTTTTCCACGAGGTAATTGAAACATTCATTTAATTGTACACTTCGTGGCCTGATTATTGAGCTTGAGCTTGACGGCCGCACATTTCGTAGTTGCTTCCCGTGATGGATATGAGCTAGTGAAGTTACACAGGGAACCACGTCTATAGCAACTTGGGATTAGTTTACCATTTACACGTCGTGGCCTGATTATTTGAATATTTCTTCTTCGTGCCTCGATAAGCTACATGAGCAAGATCGCACCAAATGACCTATGGTCGAATATCGACCATTTTTGATTTGAATGAAACTTTGCACACGTATTTGGCTTAGCAAACTGAGCATTTTTCACAGGTGGAGAGATTTTTTACACCCATGAGTTACATTCTAAAAGGGCGTATGCCTTTTGGCATAGGTTTTATTCGAAGCATTGTAGCCCAGAAACCGTTGGTGGTGAGCATGAGCATGAGCATGATTGACCGCCCGCGGTTGCTACTCCGTTATTGCCAGATCAGCTGTAATTACACAGAGAACCAACGGATGATGCTTGGGACCAACATGCATCCTCAATGTGTAAAAACTGGTGACCTTAATCTTTGTATTAGGCAATACCAGCGCCGGCCGCATCCGAATGCAGGTCAAAGAAGGAATTTGTATAGGAAAATGTTGACGTGATACTCGCTTAATGGAAGCCGAGAACACCTCTGCACTTCCACGAGAAATCACTGGGATGTTGGAGAAAAAGCAAGGTACACAGCAGGGTTCGTTTTGGTAAACGATGCGCTAGTTTCGGGTGTCGGGTTCTTTAGAAAAAGTATCGCGCGAACAAGTTCATTATATCCGCCACGATATTCATAATGCGATTCGAACTTATTCAGTTTGACAATGTAACACCGCAACAATAAATCGTACGCGAGAATACTAGACCTTTGATCAAATTGGGACAACTTCAAATGATATGGTATCTCCTCGTAAGGTGATCCTCCTTTCCTCTTTACACCGAAATCAAGGGCGCGTTGTTGATCTATCTTTAGATAATACGACCTTATGAATGTATCGACGCGGAGTCCAGGGGTTCGTTCAACCGGACATTTCTACCTAACAAATCGACCAACGACGTTTCTCGTATACACTTTGTCTGCTCTAAAAAAACGATACGATCCCGCGAAAAACACACCTGAAAAACAGAATATAACAATGATGCGCGCTTATTACGAAAACGAACCATGAGTATATTTCTTGCCAAACGGTCCGCGATGTAGCCTTTGCTACTCGTAGCCATCAGCTATTTGTCAATCCCGAGTACTTTCGAAGAAACGACTGCACGTCGGTCGACGCGATTCTTTAGAGGGTATACATTGTGTTTTCGTGAATCGCGATATTTATCGACCGGACGAAATCTTCGGTTAAACAGTCACAGTGAGACATGAACAAGTATCTGAGTATAGCCCTCGAAATCACTATATTCTAAAAACGTTCATATAAGTAAAATGCTCCCGAGCCGGAAACGCAGTTTACATCGAAGCACTATGCACGACCGCTCTATTCCCTCCTACCGACGCAGAAACTCGGGGACACGACTTTTCACGCCGATTCTATCTTAGTTGTCGATGCGAATGTTGCCTATGAAATAAAAAAAATGGCAAAGTTTCATGCATGCAAAGCCTTAATAATTTAAAAATGCAAATTTCCATATTGACCAATATATGGTCTTGAGTTTGTTAACAAAATGCCGACCTAGTCATGTTTGGAACATTGTATACAAAACATAAACAGCCCAAAAGCTAGAAAAATCGGAAAAGTGAAGCATAAGATTTCATGTATTATCACTGCACCATATTCCCAGCTTCCATAAACCACACCATTGCTCTCGAGGTGAGAACATGTTTGCTAATAAAACCCTACTTGAAGCCTGACCGTGCAAAACCGTGGTAGATGACGGATTCAAAGTATACTATGCGTCATATTGGCTCATTACTAAGTTGAGTTACCCATTACCTTATAATGGGTGTGATACTGTTGGAAAGATAGAAAAATGGCAAAGCTTGGTGCATCTAAAACATTAAGTGCAAACATCAGGTGTAGATGTACATACTAATCAAAAGTCTTGAAATTATTGACAGGACCAAACCAATCATGATTATTTCAGGCTGACTTAATAATCCTCGAAAGTCAAACTCGACTCCATTGAATTTTCTATTACCTGTCATGCGTGAGTCAGTGCGTTTAAAAATTCATGGTACACGACACATCAGTAAACACAACTTAATTAATCTATTCTACCATAATTTCTAATAAACAACACTATTACACAAAACCACACGAAAAAAGTCTCAAGAAAAACACCTTAATTGCACTCTGTTTTCTATTTGGACAATCGAAACTGTAACAGTTAAACATTCAAAACGGCCACAATCAAAACGGCACGCTACGTCGTTACTCAAACTGGCAACTACGTGGTATCCGGTGGATCATCACATGATGTAAACCATATTCGAACGCGGACCAATTAGGAAAAAAAAAATTAAATTCCAAAAGCGAATCGTGTATGTCGTATCGAGCCCGTTGATAAGTTAACCTACCTCACCTGACGATTCTCATTGCTTTTACTTGTGGGAGAAAAAAGTAAAACATTTCAAGACTCATCGCGCAAACAAAAAAAAACCCTACTCGCAGCCGAAAAGCTACCACACCTCGTGCACCCAACAGATCACACATTCACGCTTCTGCCAAAGTCCAAAGCCCGCTAAAAACCACTACACACATAGCCTTACATTCATGAAATGTTTGATACAAAAAACATATACTCATCTGTTTTAGTTTGGTTATGCCTATGCCAGCGAAACAAACGCCGACTAGCACAGCGCAACGCTATTCTCTCCGCTCTCCAGGAAGTGCCGTTCTCTTCGTTCACACCACCATATGCACTCCATTATCGCACGTTATAATGAACCGCTTGTTAGCGCGACGCACGAAGTAGGCACTCACACTCACGCAACCTAACTGGCCTAACATATTTCAATTTGATTTCGTGGATAAATTATAACTTCCACGCATAGAACACTGTGTTTTTCACAAAACCTCCACTTTTTCACTTAAACAAAGCATCACAGATCACAACTGTACACTTTTTAGCAAGTTTGTCCCCTCATTTCACTTATAAATCAATAACTTTAACGGATTGCTTTCGGGGCACGTATTATCGGTTAGTCGTGTTGCCAGCTCCTCTGTAGCCCAGAAACCGTTGGTGGTATAGAAAAACTGTCTGAGAATGAGTTGTAGGGAATTAAAAATGCACCATAAAAAAATATCCACTGTACAAAAAAAAATTTTTTTGACCAAAAAAATTGAAAATAAACATTAAATTTCAATTTTTCAAAAAACAGAGTTGAATTTTTTTTTATTTTTTTTTTCAAAGAAACTTGATGTTGATACGCAACTTTTAAAAAAAAGTCCAGGATGGAGAAATGAAAAATATTTTTTTTTAATGGTAGATTAATTTTTTTATAAAAATTCCAATTTAAACGTTTTTCAAAATATTTGTATTCTGATGATTTTAAAAGATGCAGAGAGTCATTTTAAATCAAAAAGCACTTGGTAGTAAACATTCTAAAGGCATCGGTTTTCGAATTATTTTAAATTTAAGCTCGGAAAATTATTAATATTTCGGAAAATACACGTTTTTCTTAATTTGTCCATGGTTCTCCAGCAAAAAACATACGTTCATTGGAATGCTTGATCAAAAATATACAATTCATTCTTTGACAACAAAACGATTGGATAAATAACTCAAGCGCTAAACCTTAGCCTACCTACACGTTCCCTCTTGCCGAATGTTTCATAAAAAAATATGTTTGTCGTGCAACACTACCTACTTGTTTACTAATAATAACTGTTTGTAAAGTACGCAACCAATAACTACTGGATTACCTATAATATCTGTTTTCGTATATAAATACGATTGCACTACTCCAGATGTGTTAGTAACAGTTTGCATTTTGTGAAGATGAATAAAGTGAAAATGGAATACACCAAGCCCAAATGCTGTAAACCCTTTCCTGATCATCGGTGCTCATCAAGCTTACGCAAATTAAACGAAAACGTTATTGCAAAATTAAAAATATTGAACAGTC
The DNA here is from genome assembly GCF_029784165.1 of Wyeomyia smithii. Classification (NCBI taxonomy): domain Eukaryota; kingdom Metazoa; phylum Arthropoda; class Insecta; order Diptera; family Culicidae; genus Wyeomyia; species Wyeomyia smithii. The sequence goes on from NC_073696.1 coordinate 159,175,133, forward strand.
AACAGTCAACGTCTTTATCAATTTGTGATTCGTGTAGTGATAGTCAAGCCACCATTCATCCCTTCGTTGTTTACTATTCAGAATCTGGAACACTTAAGAACATCAGCTTCATCATAATATCGGAAGTACTCCATCATGATATTGTTGCGGTTCAGGTGTTCATTGCCAAATTAATGAGTTTTTTTGAAAACAACAATAGAGTTGAAAAAAGCGATATTAATGTCTGATGGAGCTGCCTCACAATATAAAAATAGAAAAAACTTTGCAACAAAATATAACGTCGATGCAGAGTGGCATTTTTTTGCGACTTCTCATGGTAAAGGCCCATGCGATGCAATTGGTGGCATATTAAAACGAATGGCAGGAAATGCAAGTTTAGCTAAAGAACATGAACATCCCATTACAAGCGCAAAAGAATTGTATGGTTGGTCTAATCAGGAAAGTTATAAAAATTCATCAAAAATGTCATTTAGTTGGGTATCATATGAAGAATATGAACAAGGAGTAACAGAATGGAGCAATATTTTCAAAAAATCTATAATAATAGCTGCCACACAAAAGTATTACTCTTTTGTTCCGATTTCAGAAAATAAGATACAAACGAAGCTGTTTTCAAAAGATGACGAATCATTTACTTATGATGTATATAAAATATAAGGTGAAACTAGTTCTGTAAAGTATCTATGTCATAAAAAAATATGTTCCTAAGATAATAAAACTCGAAAATAAATATTTGATTTTCATATATATATTTATATCACATAGAACATTTAACTCTTTTCTTGAGAACCGTTGGGAACCCAATCGTTTTGTTGTCAAAGAATGGATTGTATATTTTTGATCAAGCATTCCAATGAACGTATGGTTTTTGCTGAAGAACCATGAACAAATTGAGAAAAACGTGTATTTTCCGAAATAATTATAATTTTTCGAGCTTAAATTAGAAATAACTCGAAAACCAATGCCTTTAGAATGCTTACTACCAAGAGCTTTTAGATTCAAAATGACTCTCTGCATCTTTAAAAATTATCAGAATACAAATATTTTGAAAAATTTTTGAATTAGAATTTTCATAAAAAAATTAATCTACCCAAAAAAATTATTTTTCATTTCTCCATCCTGGACTTTTTTTTAAAAGTTGCGTATTAACATCAAGTTTCTTTGAAAAAAAAAAAATTCAACTCTTTTGTTTTAAATTGAAATTTAATGTTTATTTTTAATTTTTTTTGGTCAAACAAATTTTTTTTGTACAGTGGATGATGATGATGATGATTTTATGTTGCATTTTCGATTCGCTACAACTCATTCTCAGACAGTTTTTCTATACAACCAACGGTTTCTGGGCTACAATGCTTCGGATAAAACCTATGCCAAAAGGCATATGCCCTTTTAGAATGTAACTCATGGGTGTCAAAAATCTCTCCACCTGTGAAAAATGCTCAGTTTGATAAGCCAAATACGTGTGCAAAGTTTCATTCAAATCAAAAATGGTCGATTGAATTTTCGCGTATTTCCAGGCGATTTGAAATGATTTTGCTCACATCTATTATACAGTGATCACCCGATTATATCACACCCTGATGATTTTTGGCGTGATAATATAGGGAAAGTGATAAAATCGGGAAATTTTTAAAATATTATTTTTTTTATTGAAGATGTTAAATCAGCGATTTTAATTTTTTTTTGGAAAATTTATCTGTACAAACATATGAAAAAGCTGTAGTTGTTTTTTTTTATAAATCGATATATCTGAATGATGAAAAAAGAAAGAGAAAAGTTGTCAAGGGATGAATTTGATTAAACTGGCTGAGCTTTTTTTAAAAATATTTAAAAAATTCAAGTTGAGATCCTGTACTGAAAAAAAATTCAAAAACAAGAAGTGACTATAAGGAATGGATTATCACAATTTTTAAAAAAAAATTTTTAGATAGATAATTCAGTTGCCCAAAACTTTTCTGAACAAACCTAATAAAAATAAAAAACCTAAAAAAATCGATGTAAAGTTGCAAATAAATTACAATTAAGTTTTTTATTCGTTCATGTTTTTGTTTGACTTGGTAAAATGAATTACTTGCTTTTTTTTGTAGCGCAGTGTCATCAGCAAATTATTAGATGTTCTCACAACACTAAACTTTGCCGAAGACAGCATGCTGATATCTCTCACATATTGCAACCAGAAAAATCTTAAAATGTAAATCACGATTTTCAATGCCTTCTCATAGAAAATTTTATGTTGCTTGCAATATGTAAGAGATAGAAACATGATGTCTTCTGTAAAGTTTCTTGTTTTGAGATCACCTAATACTTTGCCTAAGACACCAAGCGTCTATCTTTATCTAATGAAAAAGTAAATATTCTATCTCACTTTTAGGAGGATTGATCACCCAGCTATCTACATCAAAAGATGCGTTTTCAAATATTTTGAAACTTCTCCGAACATATTATACGGTTAGAATTAACATTTGTATCACTATTCAATTGTTCGCACAAAAACAGCAAAATGTAACATTGTGCATCGGTTGAATTTTTAATGTAAACTACATCCAGAATGATACACAGAATTATGAAAATATCTTAAATATTGAAGCGTAATAGAAAATCAGTTCACCCTGACATTTTTTTAATGAAATATTTTATGATGATAAAATCGGGTGAAAAATGTGATAAAATCGGGGGCAGATAAAATCGGGTACTGATATAATCGGGTGATTACTGTATTATCAATATTTAACTCCCGGAAAGGCGTTAGTTTTACATACAAACAATATACGCACGCAATCTACTACATATTTTTTTCTGTGAAAGTATGAAATTGAGTCAATTAAAGCTAAAATTGAGTAAATTCAGTTTCGTGTGTGAGAATGTCACACGCTCACAGAAATTCAACAACGATGCACAGTGATACAGTAAAGCAATGTAGGCGGACATGAGTTTTTCGATGCGATTTTGTGGTTTTAGAGTAAATTTTGTTTTTAAGAACTTGTTTCTTATATTTAGTCTATTTTTTTTATGTGCAAATGAAAATTAGGGTGGTCCTGAAATCGACTAAAAAAAAACCAACTTTTTTATTTGCAGAAATAAATGTATACATTCATCGGCAGAGTTGTAGATCAACTAATTTAAAGCAACTTTCGGTATTTCTTCACAATATTTATACAATATTTGTTGTTTCAAATGATACCAAAAAATATTATTAATATTTGCCCTAAACGGAGACATCAATGTTTTAAAAGAGCCTATTTTAAAATAGTGAAAACTCTTCATCTGTACAATATATCGACAATGTTTCGTCGTCAAAATTGGCGTATTTTTTATTAAAGTTACCGAAGAAAACTTTGTTTTTAAATTTGAATTGAGAAAATAGAGCGAAAAGACTATTTTTGGAAACCGAATTTAATGTCTACAAAAAAGTTTTTTTACAAATTTATTTAGAATTAGTTGATCTACAAGTTTGCCAAAGAATGTTTACAATTATTTATGTAAATAAAAACAAGTTAGTTTGTTTTTATTTCGTTGATTTAAGGACCACCCTAATTTTCATTTTCACATAAATAGAGGACTATGTATAAGAAACAACTTTTTATAAAAACTATGGCTTTAAACCGCAAACCAAAATCGTAACGAAAAGCCTAAATTGCCTGTGCAATGCCACTGTGCAATGAGTTTAGTTACCCTTTTCACCACAAGAGGGGGTGTTCCCTGTCTGTCTTCACGGAAATATATGGGAAATTCGAGAGTGAACTATATTGTAATTTTAAGATATTTGTATGCACACTATTGTTAAGTGCCATCTCGATTTCGGAGACTCGCGTATCCCCCATGGTCTTCTTTCACATAGGTGCGAATAGCTGCGTTGATTGTACGGTTTACGCGCTCCACAGGGTTGGCCTGGGAGTGATACCGTGTGTTCAACCAATGCGTGATTTGGAACCGATCTAGCAAATTTTTGAACTCCTTGGACACAAAGCTACTACCGTTGTCCGAGATTATAATCTCCGGGACGGAATTACGAAGGAACCACTGGTCTTTTAAGACCGTGCACATCGGTGCACTGCTGACATTTTTAGTGGGGTGGATCATCACCCACTTGGAAAAATAATCGCAGACAACAAACAAGTGTTGATTACCGCGACTACTGCGAGGTAAAGGAACCGACAAAATCCACCGAAATTATCTGCCAGGGTCGAGTAGCAATTTTCATCTTTCCCATTTCTGGCACTACGGGGACAGAAGTGGCCTTAACTTCCTTGCATATACCGCACTGTTGGACGTATTAACGTACTCGTTAGCCAATAATACCGCTGTCGGATCAGCGCTACAGTCGGTAACCACGGAGAGTCGGTAACCGCAGCGATACTTCGAGAAAGTGCATCTGGCACTATGTTTTCTTTGCCTTTGCGATGCCGTACAGTCATGTCGAATTGCTGTAAATTTAACGCCCACCGACTACACCTTAAACCTACCTTCCACTTTGTGGTCAACATATGTGTTAGTGCGGAGGAGTCCGTTATAAGGGTGAAATGATAACCTTCAGCGTACCCTCTAAAAGCATCAGTGGAGAGGATGGCCGCCAACGCTTCCTTTTCTGCGGCATGATAATTTTTTGTGGCGTCGTTAATTTAGGCGAATAGTAGGAAATAACGCGTTCTACTCCCTCATGTTCTTGTGTAAGCACTCCCGCAACTGCCACGTCGCTCGCATCCGTTTGGATTGTAAACTCCCGACTAAAATCCGGGCTGCCCAGGACGGGTGATAAGACCAGTAGTTATTTGATCACGCAAAATGCTTCCTCAGCAGCATTATTCCACTGGATGTTTTTAGTTTTGCTCTATAGGAGATCCGTCAGAGCAGCGGTCACACCGCTGAACCCGGGAATGAACCGTCGGAAGTAATTGGCCATTCCTAGGAATCTCCTTAGTTTTGTTATGGTATTAGGCCTTTCGTACTCTACGATCGGACGAATTGTCAGGATTAACACTAAGACTGTTAACACTCAGGAGATAACCTAGGAATGGGATTTCAGACACCCCGAACTTGGATTTATCCAGGTTTATGCTAAGATTTGCCTCTCTCAGCTGATGGGCAATCTCTTTGAGCAGACACAAATGTTGCTCGAAAGTTTCCGTGACTACGACAATATCGTCCAGATACACGAAAACGTGCGGTTCAAGTACGCCATGGCCAAGAACCTTGTCCATCAGTCTTGCTAAAGTAGCAGGGCTGTTAATCAGCCCAAAAGGCATTCGGGTGTATTGAAACAACCCTTTTCCTTGCATACTAAAGGCGGTATATTTCCGTGATTGCTTCTCTAAGGGCACCTGTAGGAAAGCTTCGGAGAGGTCTATCGTGGATAAATACCTCGCCTCCGGAAGCAGTCCCAGGATTCGCCCAGGATGGGGTAACAGGTACGCATCTCTAACGGTCCTTTCGTTGATCTTACGCGCATCAAGGCATAATCTAACTTTATTCGGTTTGATCACCGGTACACAGTTCAATGACCAATCCGAAGAGCTTCGTTCAATGATACCGAAATCAAGCAGACGGTTAAGTTCCACCGCGACAAGTTCTTGCGTCTTGGGGGACATTACATATGGGAATTGTCGCACAGGTGGTTTTTTCCACCTTTCTTCTAAAACTATTTTATGTTTTGCCCTCTTAGTCAGAGTTAACTCTCCCTCTCTAGCAGGCAGAAACATTTTTTTAACGTTTTCGATAGCAGCGATTCCTGTCTCGTTTAATATTGAAGCGGACGCCTGGTTTGATGTCTCGTCAATCGTAGTCAGTAGTGTTTCATTTAATTCCTTTTGTATAATCGGTTGAATTTTGAAACGGTTCCAAAAATCCATTCCACAGATACAATTGATGGAAAGGTTTTTGATCACTAAGGTAGGTATCATTTTAATGCTCCCTTTAAAATTAAACGGAAGTTGAGCTTGCCCTAGGATGTTAAGCGCGTGTAATGAATAGTCATAAATTTTTATGCGGTCGGTTGTCATTTCTGACAACCTTTCTGAAGTGTCAAGATGCGAAGCATCTTTCGCGGGTATCCAGAACGAAGGTAGATTACTCGCTTCAAGGTGAGTATGGTTTACGCGTCTGTACTTTGCGAACCGAGATTTTGGGTCGCGCGCGGACCGTTTTTTAAACAGTAGGGGCAATAATTTGTTGGGAAACCGTGAAGCTCACACAAGCTACAAAAGATATTGCGTTGCTGCCGGCACATAGCCATATGATGTCCGGCTCGGCCGCAATTAAAGCAGGTGTTACTACGTGTGCGGTTTTTCTTGCGATTTTACCGTTTGCTGAATATTTTTGGAGGAAGACTGATTAAATGATGATGATGGTCCCACCTCATACCCCTACATCGGTTTGAGCTGGACGATTTATCTATATGAGATATTTTTAAAAACATGAATTGTAACCAGTTGGCAAACATGAAGCGGAATACGTACCGAGTGGTTAGACACTATTACTGCTGGATGTGATATGTCCTTTGATTAACTGCACTACATCTGCTCGATTTTAATTACTTTTAATCTATCAGTTAAGTTGAAAAAATATTAAATCACTTAAACACTAAACCGAAACTTAAACAACGGGCATCACTTCTGCCTCGCGGAATAAAACTTAAGAGTTAACACCTAAACGAACCGCGGACTATCTATAACGACGTAGGCACCTGCCTCACGAGGGGTATCACTATAACGACGTCGGACTTCCTTGAAGTCCCAGCTTAAGTATTCGCCGCTACTCCGGTCACTCCGAATTTTCCCGCGGCGTCGTCTTCTCACGAGAGCGGGCCGCTCTTCCGTCTCTTTCCTCGCGAACGTGCCCGTGCACGGCTGATGCAATCGTTGTTGACTTTTTCGTAAATCCGCTCGGTTGCATGTTTTGATTAAACATCCGCGAATTGGAGTTTTTTGCTGTAAATATAAACTTAAAACATTCGAACTTGCGTTCGATTTAATAACTGAGGTATTGTTTTTGCCTCCATAATCAAAACAATACCTTCTTTGATTATGATCCACTTTTCATATTTTCATAACATGAGTGGTGGATGGAATTTCAAGTTTCAACACTTGCGATGTTGAAACAAATTGACAAGAGAAATGATTTCATCATCTTGTCCATGCATATTAATGACAAGTTTTTCCAAAGATGTTTTTTCCATTTAGGATTTTTCTTAATCCTTCTTTGGAAGAGAATGGAAATTAATTGTAACCGCCTAAAATCAGGTCGGCTCATAAAACCCCCACTGATCGAGTTTTTAATTAATGCAATTCATTAAAAACATGATGAAAGTATTTGGCATGGGTTACAAAAAAAAAAATTTGAAGGAACCTGATTTTTGGATAATTTGGAAATGAAAGATCTTTTGCCTCTGTACCCTACTACTCTATTCCCTAGCTACTACTGTTCTATCCATACTATTCCGTACTCCTTCTCCTTCTCCTTTCCTGAGAGCCGTCCGCCCCCTTTCGTTCGCTCCTCTATCCACTCCTGTCTATCCTCCTTCCTTGGTATTATCCGTCCCATTAACACGAAGAATATTTGTTGTTTCAGGATCTTTCTTGGTTGACCTAAGTCCTGAATTCTGTTGAGATATATCCTAGATGTTACAGCTTTTAATCTTTATGCTCGGATATAACACCGGTCATTTGTTGCACGTAGTCCTAAGACTTGATCTGGTGTTTCTCTACACTTATAATCCTGCCGATAAATTTGGGATTCTTCCTGTTCCCTGAAGACATAAACCCGTTTTCATCGATCCTGCTCTTCAGGTCTATCCCATTGCAAGTGGTGTAAAGTGTGTGTATATAATGACTTATCCGGCTTCTCCTAGCTGATAGAATAGTCTTATCTCCTTAAACATCTTTCTTGATTGATGATGAAAGACTGCTTTTCTCTTCCGTTTTATTCAACTGCTATATTAATTTCTGATTCAGTCAAATATATATTTACTGAATCCGTTCTAGATTCATCTCTCTCCATCCGTCTTTTATCTCCGCCGTCCGTTCGGTGAGTACTGATCCTTTTATCGTTCTCCTACTGTCTGACCCTAGTCTTAGTTCCTAACTTTATATCCCTATCTTTACGCTCTGAATATTTTAAATTGTATGTTACTTTACTTTTAATTTTAGTGTATTTTATTTATATTATAATAATTTTTTTTTTTTTTTTTTTTTTTTTTTTTTTTTTTTTTTTTTTTTTTTTTCTCTACTCTCTCCTATTGTCAACTTCTTCCCAATTTGATACCTTTTTCATGTTTTCCCATTTAAGCATATATGTCTTTAATATTTATTAATAATGAAAACAATTTTAATTTTAATATTTCCATTTTCTTACTCAAAATATAGAGTCAAGAAAAATATTTTTCTCACAAATATATAATTTTGAGAATTCATGATAATTCACCCCTCTTGTCAATAATTAAGCCAAAAAATCTTATACCAAATTAAAAGTAAAAATATTGGAAATATGAAAGGAAAAAAAAAAAAAACAGGTCTACAGCAATGCAAGTATTTAATACCGAAAAGGATAACCCAAAATTACACTTGCATTACCGTATAGCAGCAATCTACACTCACCATACCATCATTCTGTTTTACCTTCCTTCTATTCACCATTCTGGTTTATCTTCCTTCTCGTCTTCTGTGGATCGCCTGGTAAATTGCTGTTGACCTAAAACCCCCCCTGATTTGAGGTTTTAGGCAGGATTAATCTGTAAATATACTCATTTTGTTTTCTATTAAATAATTGTATAATAAAATGTAGAATAATCCCAAAAATAATTATATACTATTAAAATTAAACTCTATCATACTACATAGTTATATATCTAAAAAAAAATATGCTGACAGATGTGTGTAAATCCATAATTTTTTTTTTTTTCACACGTCTTTTACTCGGAGCCCAATCGTGTTATTTGTGACACAATAATTTGTGCATTCATGTTTTCTGTCTGTGTTCAGACTCCTTTTCCAAAAGTCCTTTCCTTGAAGGCACAAATAGTTCTCTATTGACTTTGGTAATTGGAAAAGTTTGACATTTTCTTTGAAATGTATTGAACACATTCCTTTACAGATTGTGTATTTGCACAATTCCTGTAAGGTAATTGGTTTAGACTCTAAACCACCTAAATATTCCATTTTTACCTCACTTCTGCCCCAAACTGTTGAAATTATTGGGTATAGTGTCTTATTTTGGAGACCCTCGAAGGCTTCTCCAAAGTATTGGCCATTGGCTAAAAAGCTCAGTGTGCCTTTATCCATATCCAGTATCACTTTAATAGTCTCGAACTTTATTTTGAATTTTTCAAAAGATTTTCGTTCTCTACCATTTTGTTTTTTCGGGTACGTGTCAATGATTGAATCATGAAGCGTCATGCCCCTGTTTATGTCAAAGCCCCAAGAATTGCTATCTAGTCCTAATAGACTTTGATAACCCATGCATTGTAGGGTTGCATCAGACGTTGCTATTCCAACGTATGCATGTGTCCCCCTCTGTTCACTAGGCCATGTTATTTCCCATACATGGAGACCTTTTGTGAACCCAACTTTACCTCTTATGCAATCAGTATTGTTTCTTGCATAAGTTCGATGGGCTGTGAGACCATTAGTTTCTACAAATATGTTTTCAGAACAGTCTTCCTTATTCCAGGAATGTCTTATCTGTTCTTCCAGAGATACTGTTGGTCTTTCCAACAAAATTTTTAATCTTTGTGGTATCTCATAATTTTCGTGTCTTTTCGGTCTTTCCATATTTGTAATTTGAGGCGTTACCCTATGTTTTAGTCCTCTTCGTTTGTTTAAATGTTTCTTGGCATACATTTTACGTAGTGTCAAAAGTATTTGTTGACTACTACAAACAGGATTTAAATTCTTATTTTTTTTTTCTATATATATTTACCTCAATTTCCTAGGCTATAGGCCTGTTCGTATCTCATTTGCTCTGTCTGCAAAAAGAAATGAGTAAAATAAATTCTTAATACATTGCTGTATATAATATAATTAACAATTCGTATACTCAATAACTACCATTCTGGGTCACTACTCCCTTGTTATTTCATTCAAATCACAGTCATTCTAGGTAGTGTTCCCTTGTCCAATAATTCACTATCCATTCAAACATAAAAAATCGTAAAAAAAAAATTCAGTTTATCGACAATGTTCAATTTTACTATTGTCGAACGGTAAGTACGATCTCATTTAACATTTCCCATGGGATACTGATTGTAACGAGGGAAACTTTTATCCGCTCTAGGTCAATATTTCATTTCTTCTATTTTCATTTGAAAGGCCCTTCTTTCAAATAATGTGGGGTCTCTTCCGATTTAATTAATCAAAGTTTTACTCTTTCGCGTTATTTATGGGAGGTATGTTTCCTCTTCCCCTTTTAATTCTTTTATAGTGCTCATCTATTTGACATTATTACGTGCAGACATTTTTGACAATCTTTGACAAGACATTTACTTATCCTGGATTTCCAGCTCTTCGGTTCATTCAAATGCTTTTTTGTTGTTATTGGCGAACGCATTATGTTATAATTAGCTGTAGGTTGTCGCTCTGTATCAACTTTTTCTACCACCGAATTCTGACTGGTGGTCTTCTAGTTTGTGTTTTTATAATTGTCTTATTTTCTGATATCCCCTGGATATCGCTTTCATTTGTTATTCCTGTTGAGGTTTGAAATATATCTGGTTCCATATATTCTTCTTCTAATTTTTGAATTGCTGGTAAATTCGCTTGTGGATTTAATTCACGCATGAGCATGATTTCTCCATTATGTTCTAAATTTGGATTGGCGAAAATATCTTTCCTCCTTTTAAGCATCTCAGCGTCTGAATTCGGTTCCCGTGGGTCGATCAATGGCCCTAAATGGGTAATCTTTTGTCCTCTCAACGGTATCTTTGGAGGTGATGAACGAGGTTTTTTCAGAATTGAAACCTTTGGATTCCTTTGTTTAAAAGGTTTCGACTTCCTTTCCTTGGAATATGAAGAGACGTACTTTTTGTTTTGTGGGCAAGAAATCTGCCCTTTAAAGCAACAAATAAAAAGTACTATCAACGTTGCCAACATAATTATTGCTCCAGTCCCTATACTAGCTATAGTCCAGCCTGATGAAAGTGGAGAATAAATTAAATTTTCTAGGAAGGGTCTTTGCTTTTTGAGAACTTCAACATCGATTCCTAAATCAAAAAGCTTCTTTCGATCATAGAATGAAACTTTAGAGAAATTTCCACTCAATGTTGGGATCAAATGCATTGTACTTTCTTCCCACGTAAAATTCATTATTTTGTAGTTCATTGTGTTTACTAATGCTTTGTTATCCGATACTGTAGTATCTGAATACCAAATTTTTGTGTTATTTGTTTGAATCCTCATGTTTGGGGTTAGCCTCATTCGACCTGTACCCCTAACAATCAATTTTGTTTTATTTTCTCCATGGAAAATATTTACTTCAACTTCTTGTGGGGTTACATACTCCCAAACATTTGACTCCTCGGTTTCAAACCAAGCGTCGTGATTGACTCTCAGAAGTTTAATCTTACAATTTTCTGTTGAATTTCTGAATCTGAGATTCAATAGGCACTCGTTTTCTGAAGTTAAATTTTCCTCCTTCAGTTTTAATTCACAAATTCTAAAATTCATGTATATTTTGCAGTTTTCGTATTGAGTTTCCGTTAATAGGAATCCCCAATAGTTATCAATTTCCTCAATTATTATATTCCGATCCAAATTAATGGTCATGATAATAGTTCCATTTATTTGTGGAATAAAACTTCCCTTAAATGCTTTGAATTTCCTTTTTGAAACTAACGGTATCTTCAGGTCAATTGACAACATTTGGTTGTTCTCCGTTTTAAAGGATACATCCGTTATTCTCAAAATCTCTGACAATATTCCGCTATTTTGTCTTCTTGGAAATTCGAGGCCCCCTTTGATCTTACTTTCAGCCTCTTTTAATATTTGCAACAAAATTGCTGGCTCTAGTAATTGAATAAACCATGTTATACTATTGTCTTTATTAAGCAAGACTTGTAGTATAATATTCTGTTGTTTATTTAAGTCATTTATTAAAGATTGAATTCTAAATCCAATTTCAATTAATTCCGACTCAAGTTGTAGTGCCTTTTTATATGTACTAGCGAAACTTAAGTCGTCTTGGACCAGTTTCCCTAATGTGTTGAACGTATTCATCACGTTTTTCATCTTATCATCTATATGCAACATTGAGCTGTCTACAAATTTGTACATAGCATCAATTGTCGCAGTTTGATGATCTAGTGATAAGACCAAGGATTCCTCGTTCCTTCTTAATTTGTCCAGATTTATATCCACCCGAATTCTATCATCAGAATCCATACCTCCAATGGCTGTTATAAAACCACGAGTTCTTCGGGATGGAAAAAATTCTTTTATGAACTTATTCATATCCATGCTTTTGTTGAATGCCATTTCTAAATCACTCAGCATGACATTACAATGTGTATTTTTTATTATTTTTTGTAATAATACACAAGTATAATTATAATCTGCCTTAGATTTTAATAAGGCCTTCCCTCCTTCTTCTAATCCTAATACCGGGAATCTTACCTTCAACACGTATGTGCCCATTCTTATCAACGGCTCGTGTTGTTCCTCTAAAATGAATCCACCATTCGTTAACCAGAATAGGTTAACGAGAAGAAAAATGCTCCTGTAATCGAGGAGAAAAGAAAATATTTTGATATTGGCTGATTTTTTTTTTTTTTTTTTTTTTTTTTTTTTGTTTGCAAAAAGCCTGACCAATTCTGGTCAGGGATCATAGGCCATTAGACGTAGACATTTATTCATTGAGAGACATTTTTATGTAATAGACTTAAATATTATGTACGTAATAATAATTTTTTTTTTTTTTGATAATATACTAATATTTTTGTAAAACTTTCTTTGTTAATCTTTATGTTAACAAATGTAATATCACATCCTTTATTGATTAATAATTCGTCTTTCGTTGTGGGTTTTACCCCTTTTTTTTTTTTTTTTTTTTTCTGTGTTTGTTATTTCCACTTCGTTCGCAAAAATCAGTAGGGCTGACGATCAGTCGCCGAGCTGTACCGTGATGAATCACAATCCGGACGGTACCAATATCCGGACACCTTCATCAATACTTCTCAATTAGATGGTAATTTATGCAATTTATGAGATGCAATGTTATACAGGAGCTTTTTTTTTATATGTGAAAGATCGTTCAAACATCATAAATACCATAGTAAGCCGTGAGATAAAATTTAGATAAATCGAAACATAAACGCACTGTCAAACGGCGTCCTTTTCCTGTTTGCACTGTCCGGATTTACAACCAAAATGTTGATGTGTTTTAAATCCGGACACCCCAAAAATTTATTCATTAGGGAGTTGTTCTTCCCTTCGAGTAATATTCCTGCTACCTTATTTGAAGGATGTGTCAAAAGGTTATCTTTGACCCAATCTTTGATACCGTGAGGGTAATCATATAAAGATGTTAACTCATTGAAAGCAGTTTTGCTATTTAGGATGACAAATCTTGCGTCGCATGATTTTTCATCTTTAATAGTTTTTGTAATAACCACTTTTGATTCATCAATCAATTCCTGTTTCAGAGCGATTTTGAAGTCCTCCGCTGATAGATATGTTGCGTCTTTTAAGGCGTCATTTGTGTCGTTTAAGGTAACTTTTTCGTTGTCCGAAATGTCAGAGTTTAATATCTTGGAGATTTCATCTTCAGGGACATCATCGGAATTCTCATCATCATTTATGAGTAAATCCTGTTGTCGTTTTTGTTGACGAGTCAACACAGCGACCGTATTTTCGTTAGTGTCGTTGGCCTTTTCAACATTTTCATGTTGAAGTCTTGACAAAAAGTCGGCTACTATATTTTCTCGTCCTTGTTTATATCGTATGTCCATTTCCAGACCTTGCAATTTCAATCTCAACCTAGTTAAGGTGTGAGATGTTTCTTTCAGATTCCACAGAGAAACTAAAGGTCTGTGATCTGTATAAACGATGAATTTTTGATTATATATATAGTGCTTGAATCGATTTACTGCCCAAACAATGGCAAGTAATTCCTTCTCGATTACGTGATACCTTATTTCGGCCCCTACTAAGCCTCTACTAGCGTAGGCTATGGGTCGATTTGGTGTTTTTTCATTTGAGAGGACTGCTCCAATTGCGTAGTCACTCGCATCCGTAGTTAACACAAAGGTATCGTTATACTTTGGTCTTACCAAAAGAGTATCCGATGTTAGAAAATTTCTCAATTTCTCAAATGCACTTTGGCATTCGTCTGACCATTTGAAACGAACATTTTTCTTTAATAAATCATTCAAAGGTTTTCGAGTTTCCGCTATTTTTGGGATGAATTTTCCATAAAAATTCACTGTTCCCAAGAATGAGCGCACTCCTTTTACTGTCTTTGGAACTGGCATATCCCTTACAGCTTCAATATTATCTTTCATAGGACGTATACCGTGTTCGTCAATAGTGTGTCCTAAATAATTTATCTTTGTTTTTAATATTTGACATTTTGAGGTTTCCACTTTCAAGTTATGTCTTCTCAGAGCTCTCAACACTCTGATCAGATTTTCGTTGTGTTCTTTTATGCTTCTTCCGTATATTAAAATGTCGTCAAGATAGACCCGAGCCCTTATGTCTGGCAATTCATATAGCACTGAGTTCATTAATTTTTGAAAAGTTGATGGGCTATTTCTTAGTCCCATGGGCATTCTCGTATATTCATAATGTCCATTCGGGGTTGAGAATGCTGTTTTCGCCGCATCTCTTGGATCAATCGGAACTTGATAAAATCCTGATTTCAAATCCAATGTAGAAAAATATTTACTATCCCCTATAGTATCTAACATCTCATCTATTAGGGGAATGGGGTAAACAAATGGTTTAGTAACCAAATTGAGAGCTCTAAAGTCTACTACAATTCTGTACTTTTTGTTCCCTTCCGCATCTAAATCCTTCTTAGGTATGCACAAAACTGGTGCATTCCATGGACTTTTGCTAGGCCTTATTATGCCTTGGCGATGCATTTCGTCTATTTCTTCATTAATTTGTTTTTTTGTAGATTCTGGGAATCTATACTGCCTCTTATTTATAGGGACATTGGTTGTTGTCTCTATCTCGTGCATTGCTGCATCTGTGATAGTCAACTTATCCCCTTTTAGGAAGAATATATCACTATATTCTGCCATTATATTTTCCATTTCAAAAAATGTATTTTTTTCGAGATGTTGGAGTTTCAGGCTATCCAAAACCTTTTTCACTCTTTCTCCTCCTCTTGCTTGTGTAATTCCTTTGTTCTCCAATAAGCTATAATCTTGATTGGAATCCAAATCTTCCATTTTAAATTCGTTATCGGGTTCTGTAATTGGTTCCTCTTCGTTCGCGGAAGATATTTCGAAGTAATCTTCATCTCCATTGTCGGCAGAGCCTATTTCAGGTTTTAAACTATTAAAGTAGCTTGAATTATTTTCTCCATGATCATCTGAACTTTCTAAATATTCACTGGTGTAATCATCTTCGAAGTATTCATCTTCAGATTCACTGTTAGATAATATAGCTTCATCCTGATAATTTGCTATGAATATTTGTTCGGGTTTTCTAGAATTATTATTGGTAATCTTCGATACTTTAATATCAACCTTGTCTTTATCTTCAATTGATTTCTTTGGAATGTTCAATTTGAAGATAACATATTTAAAGTTACCTCCAATCGAATCAATATGGCTTTTCATGAATTTTGCTCCAAGTATTGCTGGAATTGATAATTCGTCAATCACGTAGAATTTTGTCGGGATTACATGTTCTAATATCTTTAGGTTTATCCAAGTAGAGCCAATGGAATTCAATGCTTCACTATTGGTCACTCCCTTGATTTCTGATCTGTCGGATTTATCTATATATACAGCACCGACTTTTCTAGCTCTTCTTAATGATATTATATTTGGTTGAGCACCTGTATCTAGTAGATAATCAGTATACTCATTCGATCTTTCGAGTGTATTTAGTATTAGACTAAACCTCTGATCGTGGGTCTCTTTTATTGGAAACTTAATTTCTGTTGTTTTATTTATAGTCTCTTTGTTTTTTAGTTTTTGTGTTCTTGGTTTTGATGATGTAAAAAGGCAGCTTTTAAATTGGGATTCCGTCAACCTTTGGTTTATTGAATCCCTCCTTTTTAGTTTTTTGACCCATCTCTTCTGTAATCCCTGTTATTACCATATTGGCCTTGGTGGTTCCTAGGTTGGTTTCCCTGAAAGGGTCTTCCTTCGTAGGAATTTCTACCATTGTTTCTGTTGTTATTATTGGTATCATTGTTTCGGTCATTATTCCTATAATTTGAATTATGACCGTTTTGATAATTACCGCGGTTATCATTTCTGTTAAAGCCATTATTTTGGCCATTTCCTCGGTAATCGTTATTCTGTGGTCTAAAATCGGTATTGTTCCCCCGGAAACTATTACTGTTCCTGTAATTGGAATGGTTATTATCATTTCTTTGATAATTATTATTATTCCTGTTTCCGTGGTAATTACTACCATTATTTTGGTAGTTTGTATTATTACCATTATTTCTGTAATTATTGCTACTACCATTGTTTTGGTAGTTGTTCTGGTAACTTTGATTTTGATTATTTGCCTGAGGATTGTGTCCTCTGTTCTGGTTTCGGTAATTGTTATTATTGTTTCTTCTGAAGTTGTTATTTAAATAAGCAACTCCTTGAGTGTTATTGTTCATGTTGTTATAATTTTTTCTGTGAGGAGAATTTGGTGAGTTCTCCGGTTTCGTCCTTCTGTGGATATCCTGGAGTTCTTCTTCCTCCTCACATTCTTTTTGTAGCCATTCGAGCAAGTCCATAAAGGATTTATCTCGTTGAGACTTTCCTGCCGAAATCAAAGTGTGATTTCTCAGGCCCCCTAGGAAGTGTTTCCTTAGGTGTGTTGACACATATGAATCATTTCCCTCCTGTCCTGGGATATCTCTCACACTTTCGTAAATTTTTGTGGCTCGTGTTTTATACTCCTCAAATGATTCTGAATAACCCTGGTGTAGGGTTTCGATTTCTTTGAAGATTGCCCCGATGTTCTTTTCAGGCTGGAAAAGTTTTTCCATTTTTAATTTAACTTCGGGCCATTTCTCGGCCCTTATATCATTGAGCCGTTTGAGTGCATCCCCTCTGAGCTTTGTGTACACCACATTCAATAATGGGGTGTGACTAGCTGCTGCCGGGATGTCTGTTGCAAAATAATCAACTTGTAGTAGGAAGGGATCTAGTTCTTCCGCCTTTCCACTGAATATTGGAATGATCGCAGCTGCATCGATCATCATTTTTGTTGTTTCTGCTGGCATTTTGGTTTTTTTCTTCTTTAGTAATCTATTGAAGAAAAAACTATCTTTGTAATATTTATTTTTAAGCCTCTCTAAAGTTTCAATGAAACTTGTGTTATCGAAATCAAAATCCTCTGTATGGTTTTTATTTTCCGGATTTGTTTCGCTTTCCAGACTAATATGATCTGGAAATTTGAAGCGGCTTGAAGCGTCTTCTTGTAATATAAATGAAGACGATATCGGATAGTCCTCTCCTGATGCCTTTTCTCCCTCTCTATCTATCTGATTCTTGTCTTGTAGAAAGCTCTTTACTTCACCTGATATATTAAATGATGAAGTAAAGGGTAACGCTTCCCAAATTTGCGAATCCTCGAGGGATATCGAGTGGTTTAATCCTTGTGTAGGAATTACCACTTCGATATAATAGTCTGAGTTTCGTCTTTGCCTCTTATTTTCTTTTTCTGGGATTATCGAAGTTCCCTCTAATATTCTAATGGATTGCTCTACTTTGGTTTTTACAAACTCAAAGTCATCTGTGAGCTTGTTCCAATCTTTGTCCTTTAGTCTTTTATCATATTTAAGGACTAAAGATTCGAATTCTTCTAGGTGATCCCTCAGGAGTTCTTTTTTCGTTAGAATTCCTTGAAGTGATCTTGCCCTATTTTTGCTTTTGAGTAGATTTTTATATTCCCGTTCAACGTATTCCTTGATCTCCTCTAATCTGGTCATTTAATCCTGCTTCCAGCAGCATATTATTTGACCTTAAAAAGAGAAAGGAGATATTTGTAGGGATACCGAGAGTTTTTTCCAATTTTAGATTGTTTGGGTCTTTTTGCTCTATTCTCCCCTTTTCATACTTATGGGATTAAGTAATTTTAATGTATTTGTGGTACTAAATTTAGTCCAGTATCGGCTGAACGTGCTAACTGCCTTCAATCGTGCATGTCTTTATATGTCTTGGTATTGGGTATAGAACCTTTTTGTTCTATGTGTAGTCTTTTCATACCACGGCTTTGTTTAAATTGTGTGCGACGTGCTTCGCTTCGTTCGAATTGTGTTCCCCTTGCGGCTCTGCGTGAATTGCTTAGTATGCAATTCTTAAGTCGTTTTGGTCGCTACTCCTGGAGTACCACTTGCATAGTGAGTGTTGCATGATGGGACTTTGCTCCGATGAGTATGTGTCAAATTTGTAATTTTATTGCTAATATTTTATTATCTTTTCTAGTGGAATTCCCCTATTATTATTATTTATAAACCCGTCGGGGCTCTAGACGAACTAAACAACACCAATAGTCTTGCAATTTCTTCTATCTGTTCTCAAATTATGCATTTGTGAAGAAACATTTCCCTTTAATATATAAAGATAATTATATTATATTTTTTTTTTTTTTTTTTTTTTTTTTTTTTCTTTCCCTCTAAGCGTAGTTCCTAATTATGCCTTGACCACTCTTTATTGCCGTTTGTGTTTCAACCGTGAAAATTAATTTTGGACTTTTATTTTTTTCATTACTGGCTCAATGTGCCATTTGTTTGACGGTCAAGGTCTCGCGTAGCTACTAAGCTTTGCAATTATTGACGTAGGTCATGATGAAGCTTTAGTTTTCTTCTTCCCACTTTTGTTCGCAATAATCGCATACTCATATGCGTTCCGCGATTATTGCTGTATCGGAGACGTGATTAATCCTATACAATTGGCGATGCCTGTCATCAGTGGATTAATATTTGTGTCATCATCTATCTTGTCATCTTGTCACTTGTCATCTTTTGTGATATTTAGCTGTAAAAGTTAAATTCATGTAATGATGTGAAATAACAAAAATTTGATCATGTATTAGTAAACTAAAAGAGAGAGAGAAAAAAAAAAACGTTCCTGTTTCGAACCTTAGATCCTCTGATCTTTGGTTTCGCTGTTTACTTTGAGTCCAGTTGTGAGGAACTCGAATGAAAAGGTATTTTATTGATGTTATTTTATGTGATCAACTCACGTGTTTGACCCACTGTGAGTTGATATATTTTTAGGTTTCCATTCCAATTGGAAAATTTTCGATGGACTTGATTCACTGGTATGTGTGAAACCGTGTCAATCGACTAATAAAAATGCAATTATGCATTATTGATTGTCGTCATTCTTAATTTGTTTCGGTATGGGCAGTACGGGTCGGTACCCCTGGTTTTTTAGTTTGATTTGTTCATTAAATTAAAAAAAAATTCTGAGGTTATCTTAGTGGCGTGTGACTAGCCACGGATTAGAATGTAGTGTCGTAGTAGTGGAATATTCTGTGCCAGAAAGTGGAATATTCTGTGCCAGAATAGTGTGGTGAACAGTCCGCTATGGCGGTGAGGTTGGATGGGTAAGTAATTGTATTTTTCTATGATTATGAACCAAGAATAGAATTAGGGTCTTCCAACTAGGGCCTTAAAGCGGGAGGTTAATTTATTTGTGCTGGTTACCACTTGGGTTGATCTTACCTTATTTTCATTTTTTTTGTAGGTTGAATCCTGTTGCTGGTTCCAGTGCCCTGTGAGCTGCTCCCTGTCCGTGGGATCTATTGCGATTGGATTTCGAAAACTTGAATTCGCGTAACACTGGTCAACAGTCGATCTCGGATTGTTATTATTGTTCCTCTAACACTTTCACTGTTTCTTCTTCTAATCCTTTTTATTTGTTCTTTTAGGTTTCGACCATCTTCGAGGAGGAGCCCTTAGAAATATTGGACTTGCACGTTTCGTGGCATTCACTTTCGTTGATTTGGGTCTGTTTTTCCGATACGTCAAAGTCACTTAAGCACGTAAGTTTTTTCTACTTTTTCACTACTGGCCCAGCCAGAAAACGGCGCACCTGAGCCTATCTTTTCAGGCTCTTTTGCGCTGTCACCAATGAAGCGGAATACGTACCGAGTGGTTAGACACTATTACTGCTGGATGTGATATGTCCTTTGATTAACTGCACTACATCTGCTCGATTTTAATTACTTTTAATCTATCAGTTAAGTTGAAAAAATATTAAATCACTTAAACACTAAACCGAAACTTAAACAACGGGCATCACTTCTGCCTCGCGGAATAAAACTTAAGAGTTAACACCTAAACGAACCGCGGACTATCTATAACGACGTAGGCACCTGCCTCACGAGGGGTATCACTATAACGACGTCGGACTTCCTTGAAGTCCCAGCTTAAGTATTCGCCGCTACTCCGGTCACTCCGAATTTTCCCGCGGCGTCGTCTTCTCACGAGAGCGGGCCGCTCTTCCGTCTCTTTCCTCGCGAACGTGCCCGTGCACGGCTGATGCAATCGTTGTTGACTTTTTCGTAAATCCGCTCGGTTGCATGTTTTGATTAAACATCCGCGAATTGGAGTTTTTTGCTGTAAATATAAACTTAAAACATTCGAACTTGCGTTCGATTTAATAACTGAGGTATTGTTTTTGCCTCCATAATCAAAACAATACCTTCTTTGATTATGATCCACTTTTCATATTTTCATAACATGAGTGGTGGATGGAATTTCAAGTTTCAACACTTGCGATGTTGAAACAAATTGACAAGAGAAATGATTTCATCATCTTGTCCATGCATATTAATGACAAGTTTTTCCAAAGATGTTTTTTCCATTTAGGATTTTTCTTAATCCTTCTTTGGAAGAGAATGGAAATTAATTGTAACCGCCTAAAATCAGGTCGGCTCAAACAAATAACGGACTGGTTATTAATTTCAGACATAGTAACCCTTCAAATGAATACCAATAATTTACAAAAAATATGACGAATATCCAATTCAAGGCTCATCCAGAACGTTTCGAATCGGTAGTTACTTTGCACCGGTGACGTTGCATAATGCTTGCTGTGGCCGGGCTGCGAAGTAACTGCCGCCTGCGTGATACTCTTCTGAGACTGTGATTGCTGTTTGTCTTCCTTTTTAGACTTGGAACTTGTATCTTCGACTATTTGCACCATCCTTTCGTTTCCTAGAAATTTATGGTAAGATGAAAAGTTGATCGAATTTAACTTATGAGCAGATGAAACCAGCGAGAATAAGTCTACGATCGGAGTAAACGCTAGGGCACGTTTGTAGTCCGGTTGTATATTTTGAAGTAAAATTTGTAGTTTTTCGTATTCGGGGATTTGTACATTCATTGTGCGAAATAGTTTATCGACTTCGAAGTAGAATTCGTGAAATGATTCATTTCTCTGCTGAAGTCGGTGGTAAATTTTTTAAGTTCGAATACTAGATGCTGCCAATTAAGCAGTCTGCCGGTTGGTCGCTGTGTCATATACCACTTAGGGGCAGAATTAGCGAATAAATGAATCGCTGATTCGAAAAGTTCGGTTTCAGATACATGTTCGGCTTGCGCAAGTACGTGAACCAGTTCTAAGTTAAGTTACGTGCCATTTTGAGACGGGTAAAGTGTGTCGATTTGGCATCGAGGGTAAGTTGGGATTAGGATGAGGTAAGTTGGGAGGCATAGCGTGGGAATAGTGCGGAGGATTTGGAATGCTTGGTGCGACAGGATAATTTGGAATATTTAAATAATTTGGATAGGCGGAGAAACTAAAAGGATAAGGATTCTGGAGATAAGAAGAGTGAGATTGATGTAGGGAACTTTGAAGAATGTTGGGGTAATCGGGAATTGTTTGTCTCACGGTGGGATTTGAATTTTGATTGGGAATTGTGTTGTCAGGGATATTGGAAACTGGCTGGTGATTTCGGGAGAAAGGAAAAGGATTTATACAATATGAGTCGGGACGTAAACCGTTCGCAATTTCACCTTCGTCATTTACAGTTTGAGTAACTGCGTTTTTGGTGACTTTAACTCGTGCCAATTCGGTCTCTAACTCTGTATTTCTAGCTTGTAATGCATAAAACCGATCATCAATCCCAATCATCTTTATTAAATTCAATCGGGCGCGAATCTATTCAATCATCATCGGTGAGGTCGGGACTATCAGTAAAAACTAAATTCTCATCAGTCGGAACGGGATCATTGGGAATCGTCTGCGATACGATATTGTTACCAAAGACAGTCTCTAAATTCTCAGCTAGTTCCACAAGCGTATTTTGTATTTGCCCATGCAGATTAGGTGAACCCTGTGAGTCGGTTAAAGCTGTTAACATGCGAATACATAAGTGTAGCATCCGTGTGTATATAATCCTATTTTCCTCTTCACTCGCATCCATCTCTAAGTTAGATTTTAAATCGGTGAGCTTAGCCATACATTGCTTCAGCTCTTGATTTGGATCACCCAAAATCCGTAAATATTTATCACTACTCCCCTCTTTTTCCTTCTTTAACTGCTCTTTTAACCATTTCCGTTTACGTGGTTTGTCGAGACTCGGAGAAATATTAACTCCGCGGGAGATTAGTTCATGGTCTAACTCCTCATCGGTCAAAAATCTACTCTCATAGCATAATACCACCCAAACAACAACTCGCTTGCCTGATCAAATGTCAGACATGCAACAGCCATATCCAAATGATAATTTTTTTATTATCAAAACGTATATTTGACACGGCACTATACATATAATGTTTAACGGAGCCAACTGGGTCTTATTTCTAGTTTCTCTTATAAGCTAAGGCAAATTTTTTACCCGATCGATGTAAAGTGTAATGTTGTAAATGATGTAAAGTTGCAAATAAATTACAATTAAGTTTTTTATTCGTTCATGTTTTTGTTTGATTTGGTAAAATGAATTACTTGCTTTTTTTTGTAGCGCAGTGTCATCAGCAAATTATTAGATGTTCTCACAACACTAAACTTTGCCGAAGACAGCATGCTGATATCTCTCACATATTGCAACCAGAAAAATCTTAAAATGTAAATCACGATTTTCAATGCCTTCTCATAGAAAACTTTATGTTGCTTGCAATATGTAAGAGATAGAAACATGATGTCTTCTGTAAAGTTTCTTGTTTTGAGATCACCTAATACTTTGCCTAAGACACCAAGCGTCTATCTTTATCTAATGAAAAAGTAAATATTCTATCTCACTTTTAGGAGGATTGATCACCCAGCTATCTACATCAAAAGATGCGTTTTCAAATATTTTGAAACTTCTCCGAACATATTATACGGTTAGAATTAACATTTGTATCACTATTCAATTGTTCGCACAAAAACAGCAAAATGTAACATTGTGCATCGGTTGAATTTTTAATGTAAACTACATCCAGAATGATACACAGAATTATGAAAATATCTTAAATATTGAAGCGTAATAGAAAATCAGTTCACCCTGACATTTTTTTAATGAAATATTTTATGATGATAAAATCGGGTGAAAAATGTGATAAAATCGGGGGCAGATAAAATCGGGTACTGATATAATCGGGTGATTACTGTATTATCAATATTTAACTCCCGGAAAGGCGTTAGTTTTACATACAAACAATATACGCACGCAATCTACTACATATTTTTTTCTGTGAAAGTATGAAATTGAGTCAATTAAAGCTAAAATTGAGTAAATTCAGTTTCGTGTGTGAGAATGTCACACGCTCACAGAAATTCAACAACGATGCACAGTGATACAGTAAAGCAATGTAGGCGGACATGAGTTTTTCGATGCGATTTTGTGGTTTTAGAGTAAATTTTGTTTTTAAGAACTTGTTTCTTATATTTAGTCTATTTTTTTTATGTGCAAATGAAAATTAGGGTGGTCCTGAAATCGACTAAAAAAAAACCAACTTTTTTATTTGCAGAAATAAATGTATACATTCATCGGCACAGTTGTAGATCAACTAATTTTAAACAACTTTCGGTATTTCTTCACAATATTTATACAATATTTGTTGTTTCAAATGATACCAAAAAATATTATTAATGTTTGCCCTAAACGGAGACATCAATGTTTTAAAAGAGCCTATTTTAAAATAGTGAAAACTCTTCATCTGTACAATATATCGACAATGTTTCGTCGTCAAAATTGGCGTATTTTTGATTAAAGTTACCGAAGAAAACTTTGTTTTTAAATTTGAATTGAGAAAATAGAGCGAAAAGACTATTTTTGGAAACCGAATTTAATGTCTACAAAAAAGTTTTTTTTTACAAATTTATTTAGAATTAGTTGATCTACAAGTTTGCCAAAGAATGTTTACAATTATTTATGCAAATAAAAACAAGTTAGTTTGTTTTTATTTCGTTGATTTAAGGACCACCCTAATTTTCATTTTCACATAAATAGAGGACTATGTATAAGAAACAACGTTTTTATAAAACTATGGCTTTAAACCGCAAACCAAAATCGTAACGAAAAGCCTAAATTGCCTGTGCAATGCCACTGTGCAATGAGTTTAGTTACCCTTTTCACCACAAGAGGGGGTGTTCCCTGTCTGTCTTCACGGAAATATATGGGAAATTCGAGAGTGAACTATATTGTAATTTTAAGATATTTGTATGCACACTATTGTTAAGTGCCATCTCGATTTCGGAGACTCGCGTATCCCCCATGGTCTTCTTTCACATAGGTGCGAATAGCTGCGTTGATTGTACGGTTTACGCGCTCCACAGGGTTGGCCTGGGAGTGATACCGTGTGTTCAACCAATGCGTGATTTGGAACCGATCTAGCAAATTTTTGAACTCCTTGGACACAAAGCTACTACCGTTGTCCGAGATTATAATCTCCGGGACGGAATTACGAAGGAACCACTGGTCTTTTAAGACCGTGCACATCGGTGCACTGCTGACATTTTTAGTGGGGTGGGTCATCACCCACTTGGAAAAATAATCGCAGACAACAAACAAGTGTTGATTACCGCGACTACTGCGAGGTAAAGGAACCGACAAAATCCACCGAAATTATCTGCCAGGGTCGAGTAGCAATTTTCATCTTTCCCATTTCTGGCACTACGGGGACAGAAGTGGCCTTAACTTCCTTGCATATACCGCACTGTTGGACGTATTAACGTACTCGTTAGCCAATAATACCGCTGTCGGATCAGCGCTACAGTCGGTAACCACGGAGAGTCGGTAACCGCAGCGATACTTCGAGAAAGTGCATCTGGCACTATGTTTTCTTTGCCTTTGCGATGCCGTACAGTCATGTCGAATTGCTGTAAATTTAACGCCCACCGACTACACCTTAAACCTACCTTCCACTTTGTGGTCAACATATGTGTTAGTGCGGAGGAGTCCGTTATAAGGGTGAAATGATAACCTTCAGCGTACCCTCTAAAAGCATCAGTGGAGAGGATGGCCGCCAACGCTTCCTTTTCTGCGGCATGATAATTTTTTGTGGCGTCGTTAATTTAGGCGAATAGTAGGAAATAACGCGTTCTACTCCCTCATGTTCTTGTGTAAGCACTCCCGCAACTGCCACGTCGCTCGCATCCGTTTGGATTGTAAACTCCCGACTAAAATCCGGGCTGCCCAGGACGGGTGATAAGACCAGTAGTTATTTGATCACGCAAAATGCTTCCTCAGCAGCATTATTCCACTGGATGTTTTTAGTTTTGCTCTATAGGAGATCCGTCAGAGCAGCGGTCACACCGCTGAACCCGGGAATGAACCGTCGGAAGTAATTGGCCATTCCTAGGAATCTCCTTAGTTTTGTTATGGTATTAGGCCTTTCGTACTCTACGATCGGACGAATTGTCAGGATTAACACTAAGACTGTTAACACTCAGGAGATAACCTAGGAATGGGATTTCAGACACCCCGAACTTGGATTTATCCAGGTTTATGCTAAGATTTGCCTCTCTCAGCTGATGGGCAATCTCTTTGAGCAGACACAAATGTTGCTCGAAAGTTTCCGTGACTACGACAATATCGTCCAGATACACGAAAACGTGCGGTTCAAGTACGCCATGGCCAAGAACCTTGTCCATCAGTCTTGCTAAAGTAGCAGGGCTGTTAATCAGCCCAAAAGGCATTCGGGTGTATTGAAACAACCCTTTTCCTTGCATACTAAAGGCGGTATATTTCCGTGATTGCTTCTCTAAGGGCACCTGTAGGAAAGCTTCGGAGAGGTCTATCGTGGATAAATACCTCGCCTCCGGAAGCAGTCCCAGGATTCGCCCAGGATGGGGTACAGGTACGCATCTCTAACGGTCCTTTCGTTGATCTTACGCGCATCAAGGCATAATCTAACTTTATTCGGTTTGATCACCGGTACACAGTTCAATGACCAATCCGAAGAGCTTCGTTCAATGATACCGAAATCAAGCAGACGGTTAAGTTCCACCGCGACAAGTTCTTGCGTCTTGGGGGACATTACATATGGGAATTGTCGCACAGGTGGTTTTCTCCACCTTTCTTCTAAAACTATTTTATGTTTTGCCCTCTTAGTCAGAGTTAACTCTCCCTCTCTAGCAGGCAGAAACATTTTTTTAACGTTTTCGATAGCAGCGATTCCTGTCTCGTTTAATATTGAAGCGGACGCCTGGTTTGATGTCTCGTCAATCGTAGTCAGTAGTGTTTCATTTAATTCCTTTTGTATAATCGGTTGAATTTTGAAACGGTTCCAAAAATCCATTCCACAGATACAATTGATGGAAAGGTTTTTGATCACTAAGGTAGGTATCATTTTAATGCTCCCTTTAAAATTAAACGGAAGTTGAGCTTGCCCTAGGATGTTAAGCGCGTGTAATGAATAGTCATAAATTTTTATGCGGTCGGTTGTCATTTCTGACAACCTTTCTGAAGTGTCAAGATGCGAAGCATCTTTCGCGGGTATCCAGAACGAAGGTGGATTACTCGCTTCAAGGTGAGTATGGTTTACGCGTCTGTACTTTGCGAACCGAGATTTTGGGTCGCGCGCGGACCGTTTTTTAAACAGTAGGGGCAATAATTTGTTGGGAAACCGTGAAGCTCACACAAGCTACAAAAGATATTGCGTTGCTGCCGGCACATAGCCATATGATGTCCGGCTCGGCCGCAATTAAAGCAGGTGTTACTAGCTGGTGGTACGTGTGCGGTTTTTCTTGCGATTTTACCGTTTGCTGAATATTTTTGGAGGAAGACTGATTAAATGATGATGATGGTCCCACCTCATACCCCTACATCGGTTTGAGCTGGACGATTTATCTATATGAGATATTTTTAAAAACATGAATTGTAACCAGTTGGCAAACAAATAACGGACTGGTTATTAATTTCAGACATAGTAACCCTTCAAATGAATACCAATAATTTACAAAAAATATGACGAATATCCAATCCAAGGCTCATCCAGAACGTTTTGAATCGGTAGTTACTTTGCACCGGTGACGTTGCATAATGCTTGCTGTGGCCGGGCTGCGAAGTAACTGCCGCCTGCGTGATACTCTTCTGAGACTGTGATTGCTGTTTGTCTTCCTTTTTAGACTTGGAACTTGTATCTTCGACTATTTGCACCATCCTTTCGTTTCCTAGAAATTTATGGTAAGATGAAAAGTTGATCGAATTTAACTTATGAGCAGATGAAACCAGCGAGAATAAGTCTACGATCGGAGTAAACGCTAGGGCACGTTTGTAGTCCGGTTGTATATTTTGAAGTAAAATTTGTAGTTTTTCGTATTCGGGGATTTGTACATTCATTGTGCGAAATAGTTTATCGACTTCGAAGTAGAATTCGTGAAATGATTCATTTCTCTGCTGAAGTCGGTGGTAAATTTTTTAAGTTCGAATACTAGATGCTGCCAATTAAGCAGTCTGCCGGTTGGTCGCTGTGTCATATACCACTTAGGGGCAGAATTAGCGAATAAATGAATCGCTGATTCGAAAAGTTCGGTTTCAGATACATGTTCGGCTTGCGCAAGTACGTGAACCAGTTCTAAGAACTCGTTCAGTTTCCAGCCTTGATCCTTGCTACCATATTTGGTTACGTTCCATTTTGAGACGGGTAAAGTGTGTCGATTTGGCATCGAGGGTAAGTTGGGATTAGGATGAGGTAAGTTGGGAGGCATAGCGTGGGAATAGTGCGGAGGATTTGGAATGCTTGGTGCGACAGGATAATTTGGAATATTTAAATAATTTGGATAGGCGGAGACACTAAAAGGATAAGGATTCTGGAGATAAGAAGAGTGAGATTGATGTAGGGAACTTTGAAGAATGTTGGGGTAATCGGGAATTGTTTGTCTCACGGTGGGATTTGAATTTTGATTGGGAATTGTGTTGTCAGGGATATTGGAAACTGGCTGGTGATTTCGGGAGAAAGGAAAAGGATTTATACTATATGAGTCGGGACGTAAACCGTTCGCAATTTCACCTTCGTCATTTACAGTTTGAGTAACTGCGTTTTTGGTGACTTTAACTCGTGCCAATTCGGTCTCTAACTCTGTATTTCTAGCTTGTAATGCATAAAACCGATCATCAATCCCAATCATCTTTATTAAATTCAATCGGGCGCGAATCTATTCAATCATCATCGGTGAGGTCGGGACTATCAGTAAAAACTAAATTCTCATCAGTCGGAACGGGATCATTGGGAATCGTCTGCGATACGATATTGTTACCAAAGACAGTCTCTAAATTCTCAGCTAGTTCCACAAGCGTATTTTGTATTTGCCCATGCAGATTAGGTGAACCCTGTGAGTCGGTTAAAGCTGTTAACATGCGAATACATAAGTGTAGCATCCGTGTGTATATAATCCTATTTTCCTCTTCACTCGCATCCATCTCTAAGTTAGATTTTAAATCGGTGAGCTTAGCCATACATTGCTTCAGCTCTTGATTTGGATCACCCAAAATCCGTAAATATTCATCACTACTCCCCTCTTTTTCCTTCTTTAACTGCTCTTTTAACCATTTCTGTTTACGTGGTTTGTCGAGACTCGGAGAAATATTAACTCCGCGGGAGATTAGTTCATGGTCTAACTCCTCATCGGTCAAAAATCTACTCTCATAGCATAATACCACCCAAACAACAACTCGCTTGCCTGATCAAATGTCAGACATGCAACAGCCATATCCAAATGATAATTTTTTTTTATCAAAACGTATATTTGACACGGCACTATACATATAATGTTTAACGGAGCCAACTGGGTCTTATTTCTAGTTTCTCTTATAAGCTAAGGCAAATTTTTTACCCGATCGATGTAAAGTGTAATGTTGTAAATGATGTAAAGTTGCAAATAAATTACAATTAAGTTTTTTATTCGTTCATGTTTTTGTTTGACTTGGTAAAATGAATTACTTGCTTTTTTTTGTAGCGCAGTGTCATCAGCAAATTATTAGATGTTCTCACAACACTAAACTTTGCCGAAGACAGCATGCTGATATCTCTCACATATTGCAACCAGAAAAATCTTAAAATGTAAATCACGATTTTCGATGCCTTCTCATAGAAAACTTTATGTTGCTTGCAATATGTAAGAGATAGAAACATGATGTCTTCTGTAAAGTTTCTTGTTTTGAGATCACCTAATACTTTGCCTAAGACACCAAGCGTCTATCTTTATCTAATGAAAAAGTAAATATTCTATCTCACTTTTAGGAGGATTGATCACCCAGCTATCTACATCAAAAGATGCGTTTTCAAATATTTTGAAACTTCTCCGAACATATTATACGGTTAGAATTAACATTTGTATCACTATTCAATTGTTCGCACAAAAACAGCAAAATGTAACATTGTGCATCGGTTGAATTTTTAATGTAAACTACATCCAGAATGATACACAGAATTATGAAAATATCTTAAATATTGAAGCGTAATAGAAAATCAGTTCACCCTGACATTTTTTTAATGAAATATTTTATGATGATAAAATCGGGTGAAAAATGTGATAAAATCGGGGGCAGATAAAATCGGGTACTGATATAATCGGGTGATTACTGTATTATCAATATTTAACTCCCGGAAAGGCGTTAGTTTTACATACAAACAATATACGCACGCAATCTACTACATATTTTTTTCTGTGAAAGTATGAAATTGAGTCAATTAAAGCTAAAATTGAGTAAATTCAGTTTCGTGTGTGAGAATGTCACACGCTCACAGAAATTCAACAACGATGCACAGTGATACAGTAAAGCAATGTAGGCGGACATGAGTTTTTCGATGCGATTTTGTGGTTTTAGAGTAAATTTTGTTTTTAAGAACTTGTTTCTTATATTTAGTCTATTTTTTTTATGTGCAAATGAAAATTAGGGTGGTGCTGAAATCGACTAAAAAAAAAAAAACTAACTTTTTTATTTGCAGAAATAAATGTATACATTCATCGGCACAGTTGTAGATCAACTATTTTTAAGCAACTTTCGGTATTTCTTCACAATATTTATACAATATTTGTTGTTTCAAATGATACCAAAAAATATTATTAATGTTTGCCCTAAACGGAGACATCAATGTTTTAAAAGGGCCTATTTTAAAATAGTGAAAACTCTTCATCTGTACAATATATCGACAATGTTTCGTCGTCAAAATTGGCGTGTTTTTGATTAAAGTTACCGAAGAAAACTTTGTTTTTAAATTTGAATTGAGAAAATAGAGCGAAAAGACTATTTTTGGAAACCGAATTTAATGTCTACAAAAAAGTTTTTTTACAAATTTATTTAGAATTAGTTGATCTACAAGTTTGCCAAAGAATGTTTACAATTATTTATGCAAATAAAAACAAGTTAGTTTGTTTTTATTTCGTTGATTTAAGGACCACCCTAACTTTCATTTTCACATAAATAGAGGACTATGTATAAGAAACAACTTTTTATAAAAACTATGGCTTTAAACCGCAAACCAAAATCGTAACGAAAAGCCTAAATTGCCTGTGCAATGCCACTGTGCAATGAGTTTAGTTACCCTTTTCACCACAAGAGGGGGTGTTCCCTGTCTGTCTTCACGGAAATATATGGGAAATTCGAGAGTGAACTATATTGTAATTTTAAGATATTTGTATGCACACTATTGTTAAGTGCCATCTCGATTTCGGAGACTCGCGTATCCCCCATGGTCTTCTTTCACATAGGTGCGAATAGCTGCGTTGATTGTACGGTTTACGCGCTCCACAGGGTTGGCCTGGGAGTGATACCGTGTGTTCAACCAATGCGTGATTTGGAACCGATCTAGCAAATTTTTGAACTCCTTGGACACAAAGCTACTACCGTTGTCCGAGATTATAATCTCCGGGACGGAATTACGAAGGAACCACTGGTCTTTTAAGACCGTGCACATCGGTGCACTGCTGACATTTTTAGTGGGGTGGATCATCACCCACTTGGAAAAATAATCGCAGACAACAAACAAGTGTTGATTACCGCGACTACTGCGAGGTAAAGGAACCGACAAAATCCACCGAAATTATCTGCCAGGGTCGAGTAGCAATTTTCATCTTTCCCATTTCTGGCACTACGGGGACAGAAGTGGCCTTAACTTCCTTGCATATACCGCACTGTTGGACGTATTAACGTACTTCATTAGCCAATAATACCGCTGTCGGATCAGCGCTACAGTCGGTAACCACGGAGAGTCGGTAACCACAGCGATACTTCGAGAAAGTGCATCTGGCACTATGTTTTCTTTGCCTTTGCGATGCCGTACAGTCATGTCGAATTGCTGTAAATTTAACGCCCACCGACTACACCTTAAACCTACCTTCCACTTTGTGGTCAACATATGTGTTAGTGCGGAGGAGTCCGTTATAAGGGTGAAATGATAACCTTCAGCGTACCCTCTAAAAGCATCAGTGGAGAGGATGGCCGCCAACGCTTCCTTTTCTGCGGCATGATAATTTTTTGTGGCGTCGTTAATTTAGGCGAATAGTAGGAAATAACGCGTTCTACTCCCTCATGTTCTTGTGTAAGCACTCCCGCAACTGCCACGTCGCTCGCATCCGTTTGGATTGTAAACTCCCGACTAAAATCCGGGCTGCCCAGGACGGGTGATAAGACCAGTAGTTATTTGATCACGCAAAATGCTTCCTCAGCAGCATTATTCCACTGGATGTTTTTAGTTTTGCTCTGTAGGAGATCCGTCAGAGCAGCGGTCACACCGCTGAACCCGGGAATGAACCGTCGGAAGTAATTGGCCATTCCTAGGAATCTCCTTAGTTTTGTTATGGTATTAGGCCTTTCGTACTCTACGATCGGACGAATTGTCAGGATTAACACTAAGACTGTTAACACTCAGGAGATAACCTAGGAATGGGATTTCAGACACCCCGAACTTGGATTTATCCAGGTTTATGCTAAGATTTGCCTCTCTCAGCTGATGGGCAATCTCTTTGAGCAGACGCAAATGTTGCTCGAAAGTTTCCGTGACTACGACAATATCGTCCAGATACACGAAAACGTGCGGTTCAAGTACGCCATGGCCAAGAACCTTGTCCATCAGTCTTGCTAAAGTAGCAGGGCTGTTAATCAGCCCAAAGGGCATTCGGGTGTATTGAAACAACCCTTTTCCTTGCATACTAAAGGCGGTATATTTCCGTGATTGCTTCTCTAAGGGCACCTGTAGGAAAGCTTCGGAGAGGTCTATCGTGGATAAATACCTCGCCTCCGGAAGCAGTCCCAGGATTCGCCCAGGATGGGGTAACAGGTACGCATCTCTAACGGTCCTTTCGTTGATCTTACGCGCATCAAGGCATAATCTAACTTTATTCGGTTTGATCACCGGTACACAGTTCAATGACCAATCCGAAGAGCTTCGTTCAATGATACCGAAATCAAGCAGACGGTTAAGTTCCACCGCGACAAGTTCTTGCGTCTTGGGGGACATTACATATGGGAATTGTCGCACAGGTGGTTTTTTCCACCTTTCTTCTAAAACTATTTTATGTTTTGCCCTCTTAGTCAGAGTTAACTCTCCCTCTCTAGCAGGCAGAAACATTTTTTTAACGTTTTCGATAGCAGCGATTCCTGTCTCGTTTAATATTGAAGCGGACGCCTGGTTTGATGTCTCGTCAATCGTAGTCAGTAGTGTTTCATTTAATTCCTTTTGTATAATCGGTTGAATTTTGAAACGGTTCCAAAAATCCATTCCACAGATACAATTGATGGAAAGGTTTTTGATCACTAAGGTAGGTATCATTTTAATGCTCCCTTTAAAATTAAACGGAAGTTGAGCTTGCCCTAGGATGTTAAGCGCGTGTAATGAATAGTCATAAATTTTTATGCGGTCGGTTGTCATTTCTGACAACCTTTCTGAAGTGTCAAGATGCGAAGCATCTTTCGCGGGTATCCAGAACGAAGGTGGATTACTCGCTTCAAGGTGAGTATGGTTTACGCGTCTGTACTTTGCGAACCGAGATTTTGGGTCGCGCGCGGACCGTTTTTTAAACAGTAGGGGCAATAATTTGTTGGGAAACCGTGAAGCTCACACAAGCTACAAAAGATATTGCGTTGCTGCCGGCACATAGCCATATGATGTCCGGCTCGGCCGCAATTAAAGCAGGTGTTACTAGCTGGTGGTACGTGTGCGGTTTTTCTTGCGATTTTACCGTTTGCTGAATATTTTTGGAGGAAGACTGATTAAATGATGATGATGGTCCCACCTCATACCCCTACATCGGTTTGAGCTGGACGATTCATCTATATGAGATATTTTTAAAAACATGAATTGTAACCAGTTGGCAAACAAATAACGGACTGGTTATTAATTTCAGACATAGTAACCCTTCAAATGAATACCAATAATTTACAAAAAATATGACGAATATCCAATCCAAGGCTCATCCAGAACGTTTCGAATCGGTAGTTACTTTGCACCGATGACGTTGCATAATGCTTGCTGTGGCCGGGCTGCGAAGTAACTGCCGCCTGCGTGATACTCTTCTGAGACTGTGATTGCTGTTTGTCTTCCTTTTTAGACTTGGAACTTGTATCTTCGACTATTTGCACCATCCTTTCGTTTCCTAGAAATTTATGGTAAGATGAAAAGTTGATCGAATTTAACTTATGAGCAGATGAAACCAGCGAGAATAAGTCTACGATCGGAGTAAACGCTAGGGCACGTTTGTAGTCCGGTTGTATATTTTGAAGTAAAATTTGTAGTTTTTCGTATTCGGGGATTTGTACATTCATTGTGCGAAATAGTTTATCGACTTCGAAGTAGAATTCGTGAAATGATTCATTTCTCTGCTGAAGTCGGTGGTAAATTTTTTAAGTTCGAATACTAGATGCTGCCAATTAAGCAGTCTGCCGGTTGGTCGCTGTGTCATATACCACTTAGGGGCAGAATTAGCGAATAAATGAATCGCTGATTCGAAAAGTTCGGTTTCAGATTCATGTTCGGCTTGCGCAAGTACGTGAACCAGTTCTAAGAACTCGTTCAGTTTCCAGCCTTGATCCTTGCTACCATATTTGGTTACGTTCCATTTTGAGACGGGTAAAGTGTGTCGATTTGGCATCGAGGGTAAGTTGGGATTAGGATGAGGTAAGTTGGGAGGCATAGCGTGGGAATAGTGCGGAGGATTTGGAATGCTTGGTGCGACAGGATAATTTGGAATATTTAAATAATTTGGATAGGCGGAGACACTAAAAGGATAAGGATTCTGGAGATAAGAAGAGTGAGATTGATGTAGGGAACTTTGAAGAATGTTGGGGTAATCGGGAATTGTTTGTCTCACGGTGGGATTTGAATTTTGATTGGGAATTGTGTTGTCAGGGATATTGGAAACTGGCTGGTGATTTCGGGAGAAAGGAAAAGGATTTATACTATATGAGTCGGGACGTAAACCGTTCGCAATTTCACCTTCGTCATTTACAGTTTGAGTAACTGCGTTTTTGGTGACTTTAACTCGTGCCAATTCGGTCTCTAACTCTGTATTTCTAGCTTGTAATGCATAAAACCGATCATCAATCCCAATCATCTTTATTAAATTCAATCGGGCGCGAATCTATTCAATCATCATCGGTGAGGTCGGGACTATCAGTAAAAACTAAATTCTCATCAGTCGGAACGGGATCATCGGGAATCGTCTGCGATACGATATTGTTACCAAAGACAGTCTCTAAATTCTCAGCTAGTTCCACAAGCGTATTTTGTATTTGCCCATGCAGATTAGGTGAACCCTGTGAGTCGGTTAAAGCTGTTAACATGCGAATACATAAGTGTAGCATCCGTGTGTATATAATCCTATTTTCCTCTTCACTCGCATCCATCTCTAAGTTAGATTTTAAATCGGCGAGCTTAGCCATACATTGCTTCAGCTCTTGATTTGGATCACCCAAAATCCGTAAATATTTATCACTACTCCCCTCTTTTTCCTTCTTTAACTGCTCTTTTAACCATTTCCGTTTACGTGGTTTGTCGAGACTCGGAGAAATATTAACTCCGCGGGAGATTAGTTCATGGTCTAACTCCTCATCGGTCAAAAATCTACTCTCATAGCATAATACCACCCAAACAACAACTCGCTTGCCTGATCAAATGTCAGACATGCAACAGCCATATCCAAATGATAATTTTTTTTTATCAAAACGTATATTTGACACGGCACTATACATATAATGTTTAACGGAGCCAACTGGGTCTTATTTCTAGTTTCTCTTATAAGCTAAGGCAAATTTTTTACCCTCGCTGCCGACTACGAGCTCGAACTAAGTCTACAACTAAAACTAGCATTGTTTTCTTTTCGACGGTTCTGTTTGTTGGAATTGTTAAATGGGTACCCTTATGCTTTTCAAATAGCCGTAGATCAGCATCAAGTATGAAGTGTTCCGTTGGGCCAAGATATCGCGGACTGGGACGTAGGGTTGTATATTTCGGGCCCTGAGTGTATTCAAAAGTAAGGATCTAGCGTTACGGAATTCAGCACACACCCAAACTACGTGTTCGATGTCATGATACCCCAATCCACAAACGCAATGGTTACTGTCCGTGAGCCCAATACGCAATAGGTGTGCGTCTAACCCGTAGTGGTTGGACATAATCCGAGACATCACGCGAATGAAGTCTCGTCCTACATCCAACACCCGAAACCAAGGTTTGGTGGAAACCTTGGGGATGATGCTGTGTAGCCACCTTCCCAGTTCTCCCTTATCCCACGAACTCTGCCAGTTGACGAGCGTATTCTGACGTGAGATTTGTAAAAATTCATTGTAGGCAATTGGTCTATCGTAAATATCACCGTTTGTTGCGCCCACGTGAGCCAAAGTGTCCGCTTTCTCATTGGAATTTTTCCCCGGAATGGAACAATGAGAAGGGACCCACACTAAGGTAATCTGAGAAGATTTTTCGGATAAAGCACTCAAATGTTCCCGCATTTTCCCCAGAAAATACGGAGAGTGCTTTGCATTTTTCATCGATCGGAGAGCCTCAATAGAACTGAGACTGTCCGTAAAGATGAAGTAATGGTCCGTGGGCATTTTTTCAATAATCCCTAAAGTATACTGAATTGCAGCCAATTCTGCGACGTAAATAGAAGCAGGATTATCGAGCTTGTAGGAGGCGGTTTAATTATTGTTGAAGATACCGAAGCCAGTGGACCCGTTGAGAAGTGATCCATCAGTATAAAACGCATTGTCGCAGTTGATGTTTTTATATTTGTTATAAAATATTTTAGGGATCTGCTGCACGCGTAAATGATCCGGGATTCCACGAGTTTCTCCCATCATGGATGTATCGAAAAACACAGTAGAAACAGAAGTATCTAATAAGTTGACACGATTGAAGGTGTATGAGGAAGGATTTATACTTTGAGACATGTGATTGAAATACACAGTCATGAAACGGGTTTGAGAATTAAGTTCAACTAGCCTATCGAAATTTTCAATTACCAAGGGGTTCAAGACCTCACATTTGATGAGAATACGAGTAGTCAGATCCCAAAAGCGGTCTTTTAGAGGGAGAACGCCCGCCAAAACTTCAAAACTCATCGTATGGGTCGAATGCATGCAACCTAAGGCAATACGCAAACAACGATACTGCAATCGTTCCAGCTTGATTAAATGGGCATTTGCAGCGGAGCGGAAGCAGAAACACCCATACTCAAGCACCGACAATATCGTTGTTTGGTAATGCCTTATAAGGTCTTCTGGGTGGGCTCCCCACCATGACCCAGTAATTGTTCGGAGAAAATTCATTCTCTGTTGACATTTTTATTATCAAATACCGAACGTGACATTCCCACGTGCCTTTCGAATCGAACCAGACACCAAGATATTTATATACCAAAACCTGAGAAATCGTTTCACCCATTAACTGTAAGTGGAGCTGAGCAGGCTCGCGCTTTCTAGAAAAAAACTACTATCTCAGTCTTCTCCGGAGAGAATTCGATACCTAGCTGTAAAGCCCAAGTAGACAAATTGTCCAAGGTATCTTGCAATGGTCCTTGCAAATCGGCAGCTCTGGCTCCTTTAATAGAAACCACGCTGTCGTCCGCAAGTTGTCTTATCGTGCATGAATTTGCCAGACATTCGTCGATGTCATTTACATAAAAATTATAAAGAAGGGGGCTTAAGCATGAGCCCTGGGGAAGACCCATGTAGCTAATACGAAAAGTTGCCAAATCGCCATGCGTAAAATGCATATGCTTTTCGGACAGTAAATTATGCAAAAAATTGTTTAAAATTGGTGAAAATTCTTGTCGGTGAAGTTTGCCCGAAAGAATGTGAATAGAAACGGAATCAAAAGCCCCCTTAATGTCCAAGAACACAGATGCCATTTGTTCTTTGCGAGCGTAGGCTAGCTGAATATCTGTAGAAAGCAACGCAAGACAATCATTCGTTCCTTTGGCACGGCGGAAGCCAAATTGAGTATCTGATAGTAGGCCGTTTGATTCGACCCAATGGTCTAAATGAGTATCATTTTCTCCATCAATTTCCGGATACAGGATAGCATTGCAATCGGCCTATAAGAGTTGTGATTTGAAGCTAGTTTTCCCGGTTTTTGGATGGCGAATACCTTCACTTGCCTCCAATCCTGCGGAACAATGTTTTGCTCCAGGAACTTATTGAACAAGTACAACAAGCGCCTCTTGGCAGTGCCGGGCAGATTCTTCAACAAGTTGAATTTGATTCTATCTAACCCAGGCGCGTTATTGTTACAGGACAGGAGGGCAACTGAAAATTCTGCCATCGTAAAAGGTGATTCTATCGCGTCGTGGCCCGGAGACGTATCGCGAACAATGTTTTGCGCAGGAACAGAGTCCGGACATACTTTCCTGGCAAAATCAAATATCCACCGACTTGAAGACTCCTCGCTTTCGTTGACCGTTATACGATTTCGCATTCTTCGGGCTGTGTTCCAAAGAGTGCTCATCGATGTCTCCCTCGACGTTTCGTTTACGAACCGACGCCAATATCCGCGTTTCTTTGCTCGGACCAAGCTTTTAAACTTGGTCTCAAGCTCCAAATACCGCTTAAAGTCGTCGGGTTTACCTGTCACCCAAAAGAAGGCCAAAAACGCGTCGGATTTATCCGTGAAGACATCGGAGCACTTTTTTTCCCACCACAGAGTGGGAGGCCGTCCTTTGATCGTCACACCGGGATATTTCTTCATTTGGGCTTGCAACGCGGCGTCGAGAATCAAGCCCGCGAGGAGGTTGTATTCTTCAAGTGGTGGATGATGTTGAATCGACTCGACAGCTTCTGAAATCATTTCCTCGTATAACTTCCAATCGATATTTCGTGTGAGGTCATACGGAATATCAACTGATCGCGTGCGAGTTGAACCATTATCAATTGAAATTTGGATAGGCGAATGATCGCTACCGTGGGGATCGAGGACTACCTTCCATATGCAATCCAACCGTAGCGATGTTGAACATAAAGATAAATCTAAAGCGCTGGGGCGCGCTGGAGGTTTCGGAACGCGTGTCATTGTCATGTCGAAGTCGTCGCAGATGTTATAGATCAAAGAGGAACGGTTATCATTAGAAGGGGAACCCCAAGCCACGCCATGAGAGTTAAAATCTCCCAAAATCAAGCGTGGCGAGGGAAGAAGTTCTATTAAATCAAAGAGCAGCCGTTGCCCAACCTGTGCGTTGGGAGGAATATATATATTGAGGCAATACAAAGCTCTTTACCTTTTATTGTCATTTGACATGCGACAGCTTCGACGCCTGGGACCGAGGGGAGGTTAATACGATAGAAAGAATAGCACTTTATAATCCCTAGAAGGACTCCTCCGTTAGGGGTATCTCGGTCGAGGCGAATAATATTAAAATCATGGAAGTAAAGATCTTCATTTGAAGTGAGCCAAATTTCACAGAGGGAAAATATATCGCATTTATACTTAATGATCAAAACTTTAAATGAATCAATTTCGGGGATGATACTTCTACAATTCCACTGTAAGACAGAGATAGAATCCTTCATCTCAGCCGATGAATTAGCCATCGAAGGATACGATCGCTGCAAGGAGGGGCCATTTAGCAGTCAACTGCTTCAAAAACGTTTTAACTGTTGGTAGAAATGCCAGCAGAAGACTTTTAAGGGGATCAGTTATGTTGAAATTTTCAAAAATCCAGTCCACAATATCTGAAAACTTCAGCAGTCCAGATTCTGGCTGAATCTTGGACGAAAAAGAAGGAACAGGTGGGTTTTTCTGATGTTCCTGGAAGTGCTGGGAACTCCTTACTAGAATTCAATTTTGCCAATCCTGGAGGAGTTTGCTTCGGATTTTCTACAGCACTTTTTTGTTTTTTTAGTATTAGCCATTTCAGATGGAGACCTTCTCTGTCCCTTCCTAGGAAGTTTAGGGACAGAGAGGTTTTTTTGCTTCCTAGACTTCCCGGGCTCGGCAAAGGTAGGTTCTCCAACTGAATCGTCAGAATCAGCCTCATCGGATGACAAGACTTCAAAAAGATTCGGGGAAACCAGTTCGGTGGCAGCGGCCTCTTTGAGCATTTCTGCGAAAGTGCGCTTAGAGCGCTCTTACAGAGACCGCTTGATCTTTTCTTGGCGCTGTTTGTACGCGGAACATGCAGACAGCTCATGCGGAGTCTGCCCACAATAAAGGCACTTTTCAGCACCCTTATTACAGGCGTCATCCGCATGTTGCTCTCCGCACTTGCCACAACGTGCTTTATTGCCACAGTGGGAGGCCGTATGGCCCAACTGTTTGCACTTGTGGCAATTCATAACCCGCGGCACAAACAAGCGCACGGGTAGACGCACCTTGTCCACGAGCACATAGCTCGGCAGAGCAGACCCGGCGAAAATCAGGCGAAAAGAGTCTGATTGGGTGTAAGTTTTTACACCCTTGTCGAGCGACGCTGAATGTCTTACAATCAAGAATCTTAACTGGTTTAAGACTGGGGTCCTTGAATAGGCCTTTTCCAGTCTTCAACAGGTCCTCGACGGTCAGACTCGATTCGCTGACCACGCCGTCAATCTCGACTACACGAGCTGGTACATTCCAGCGTTGTACTCCAGCGTGAAGAGCTCACAAACAGCAATCTCGTTTGCTTGTTTGGGGTCTGACAGCGAGACACGCAGTTTATTGGGGCGGACTTTTGTTATCTATGTCACGGCCGAAAACTGCACCAGATCCTTACAGATTTGCATCGTGTTCAATGCTTTTAATTTGGGTCTAAAATATACTACCCACGGGCCCGGATATCCTTCCGGATACAACCTCCCCCGATGGATCATGTCGTGCGGGGCTCCTTTTCCGACCCGCGGCACTCTGTAACCGCCCGGGTCGGGCGTAGGGGCGGGAGGGAATCCGCCTCCGGAATCACAGGAGTCAGTCTCTTCTTCGTCCATGTTGGTCCGAAGATCAATGTCGTTCACCCAATTCCCAACTTAGAATTATAACCAACACCGTAGAAAAAAAACCATGAAAAAAAACTACCTCT
This sequence comes from Wyeomyia smithii, assembly GCF_029784165.1. Taxonomy (NCBI): domain Eukaryota; kingdom Metazoa; phylum Arthropoda; class Insecta; order Diptera; family Culicidae; genus Wyeomyia; species Wyeomyia smithii. Next base: position 159,216,159 of record NC_073696.1, read on the forward strand.
AATAGCCGCTCTACTCTGCAGCGATGCTGATTTTGCTGCCCATCTGCAGCCTGTTGTTCTACCAGCAGCTGCTTCGTGCTCCAAGCGGCGTGGCCGACGGCCGGAGTGCGGGAGACGTGCTACAGTTGCTTCACTGCAGGCGATGTCTGCACAGCACAGAACCGAGTCAAAAAGAACACACGCGCCGTATACACGCTGTGTATAAAAGCAGGTCGAACGACAAAGTGGACTCGAACAATGCGCGTCTATTTGCTTTAATAAAATCGGATAGCTTAGCAGCGGAGCAGGCAACAACGATCCTATCTCCACTGAGGTTTGCTTCCAACTGATATCCAAATGATTAGTTTCAACCTACGAAATTCCTAAAAGGACTGCAATTTTTTTCACCCTATTTCAAAATATTAAACCCTATTATATTCACCAAACTTTTGCTATAAGAGTATAGAAAAAAACAAAATTCAATCTAATTTTCTACGGAAAATGCTACCAGTGAAACGAACGATCAAACATTGTTTGACATTTCCATGAAAGCGATATAAACGATCACTATCTGACATTTCTACTCAATCTGACTCGATTCTGACGGCACTTGACATGACTGAGTGATTTTTTTATAAACCACTTTTTCTGATTAATTTTAAACTTTTTTATCAATCTGATGACAATGAATAAAACGATAGTTTATTGAATTTTCCCCAGTAGACCACCTAAAAAGGCATTTACTTCAGGTCTAGGAAGTAAATAACTTTTTATCAAATTTTTCGTTGTGCGCCAACTGTTACGTTTTGAGTAACTTTCAACCCACCTATGGTCACTGAGCGAAAATTTAACGATTATTTTAAGCGGAAACAAGCAAAGAACTTAGAAAAAACAGTTAAATATCGTTACTAGACCAGACATAATTTATTTTAACCAGACATAATTTATTTTTAACTATTTTGTGGGGTAAATTTTACTTGCGCATATTGACGGAAAATCGTTGTTTCAGTACACCGCGTGCTGTTGGCTGCTGGGCTGGTTGGTCAACTGAAGGGATGCGAGGGGAATCCGGAAGGATGATCAGTGCTCGTCGTTGAAGTTGTCTTCGTAAAGTAACGGACGCTGCGGCATCCCGCTTCAGGTACAGGAAATCTCGAATTTTCAGCCAGTCTTGGCCTGATGACGAACAGCCGATGATAGTTGGATTCACTGGCGAATATTAGCCTAATGACGAGCAGCCAATTATTCACCCGGAGGCGTTACGGGCACGACGAACTTCTTCCCACCGGTTGGTTGCACCGACTTGATGTCTAAAATGGCGTAAAGCTGCCGCCAGCGAACGAAATAGCGTTTTCGAGCCACTATTAGCACACACGACACTAACGTTGTCGAATCACTTGCCTTGGTTGGCCACACGCAACTTACACCTCCGGGTGGAATATTAGAGAACAAAAACCTGTTGTCCGCCCCCTTTTATCCTTTAACAGTCCGCTTTCCATCGCAGACCCTCCCTGCCTCGCATCGCACCGCCCTGTCTTTCTCGCCGTATCAGAGTTCAATTTTTTTATCGTTTTTGTTTGGGTTGGTGTCAGGGTTGAATATAGAATTATATTTTAATTTTAGAACACATGCATTTTTTTGTATACTAACGCTTGTTTCGTCTTACCAATATATATTGTTTTATTTTAAATTCAGTTGCATGAAAATTTATTTAATTGATTTTCAACATCATATTTTTCTAGATAAATAACAAGAAACGCAAATATAAATACAAATAATATTAAATAGAGTAATTGACGTTTGACCAAGTGAATCAAATATTTACAAGCCTCAACACTAATGACACCACCCGTGGCTATTAAGCAAAAATTAAACATCACTCAAACATAAAACTATGGAGCGTCAACAAATAATTTTAGCTTAAACATTTACTGACAAAAATGTTTACACCTAAACTATTAACAATATAAATACATGTAACGATATAGTCGACCCAGTGACCAAAGGATTATATTGTGACCGTTGCAAAAATTGGGTCACATAGTGTTCGACAACATTCGTTGTTTTGCTTTCGTCTCGATTAGACGCAAATTGTTTATCTCCGTTTGAGTTCGCAAAATAACAATACACGAGTTATCGTACGGGTGTTTTTTTGTCGATTAGTTCTTGTGCTGCGCGATAACAATAGCCTGTTATATATCGGCAGAAACATCTGCACACTGGTAGGGGCAGGCTACCCCGCCAGTGATTCGATACGCAGCTGATATATCAGCAAGAATAATTCTCCCGCACCGCTGTTACCCCGCTAGCAGCACGGACCATCATACGATCGAGCGAGTGGAAGTCAACTACAAGTGGCATCTACAAGGTCGCGTGTAGGACACGGCCACTGCGTCTCAACACGAAGCTGGATCGTCATTGTTTGTTCTGCGGAGACGCTCGATTAATTCTACTATCAGCCGTGAGGTCGTGACTTAGACGTTCGGTGACGTATTATCTTTAGAATTTTTACTATTATTATCAATATTATTACTATGTTATAATATTATTATTGATATTATTATTGATATTATTATTGTTATTATTAATATTATTACTATAATTATTATTATCATTATTATTATTATTACTATTGTTATTAGAATTAGTATTACTATCTTTTTTTTTTTTATTTGATCCATTGTAGATTGAAAAATTGTTTTTAAAATTTAACACCAACTACTTGAACCCCCCCCCCATATTCGAATATTTATCGTTTGTGTGCGGTAGAGCATAACGCTCCCGCAAAATGGACGACATGCAGGTGCAACTTTTCCTGGAGGTGGAAACAAACGGGGAAGAAATTGAAATTTCTCCCATCAGCTCACCCCTACCTTCCCCTGTGCCCTCCCCTTTGCCAAGTCCTGTACCAAGAGTACCGGAAGTACGGGTAAAAGCTTACCCAGATGCCGCTGGCGGTCCCTACGTTGTTTTTTTCCGGCCCATAAAGAAGCCATTGAATATTATTCAAATTGGCAAAGACCTGGCAAAACATTTTTCGGCCGTAACCGAGATTACGAAGGTGAGGCCGAACAAGCTGCGAGTTGTCGTGAGTAGCTTGAAGCAAGCAAACGAAATTGCTGGCTACGAGCTCTTCACGAGAGAGTATCGCGTGTACATCCCTGCCAAGGATGTAGAAATCGACGGTGTGGTTACCGAGGGGAATCTCACTGTCGATGACATTTTGCGTCATGGAGTTGGCTGTTTTAAAAACCCCTTGATGCAAAGTGTAAAGATACTGGATTGCAAGCAATCGCATTCAGTATCCATCGAAGAAGGGAAGAAGAAATTCCTCCCTTCGGATTCCTTCCGTGTAACATTCGCCGGATCCGCGCTGCCGAACTACGTCCGTTCGGACAGGGTTCGCCTACCTGTACGCCTGTTCGTACCGCGGGTCATGCATTGCCAAAACTGTAAGCAGTTAGGTCACACAGCCACCTACTGCTGCAACAAGGCACGCTGTAGCAAGTGCGGAGGCAATCATGCTGAGAACGCTTGCAGTGGGGATACTGAAAAGTGTCTTTATTGCGAGGGAACTCGGCATGACCTTCCGGCATGTCCCGCGTACAAACAGCGCGAGGAAAAAAATAAGCGTTCCCTCAAGGAACGATCAAAGCGCTCTTTTGCAGAAATGCTTAAGAGGGCTGAGCCACCCTCGACAGGAAACATCTTTTCCTTTTTGCCAACCGATGAGGGTACATCTGACGATCCCGTCGAAGGGTGTTCCTATGCCTTGCCAGAGGGATCTAGGAAGAGGAGAATGCTCAACTCTCCTAATCTTTCTCGTAAAGGTCGTAAGATAACCCCTAGCGGAATGACCAATAAGACAACACAAAAAGGAAGCGGTGAAGAAAAACCGAAGCAAGTACCCCCCGGTTTTAATTTCAAATCAAACCAGGAGTACCCACCGCTTCCTGGGACACCAAAAACCCCTCGTGCACCCATTTCTCGATCAGAAGACATAAAAGAAACAGGGTTCATAAAATTCTCTGATATTGTGGACTGGATATTTAAAACATTCAACATACCAGATCCCCTTCAAAACATTCTTCTTGCCCTTCTCCCAACAGTGAAAACCTTTTTGAAGCAACTCACAGCAACTTGGCCCCTCATTTCAGCTATCGTATCTTTCGATGACTAATACGTTGAAAGAGGTTAGGAATTTTGTCACTGTGTTTCAGTGGAACTGCAGAAGTATCTTCCCCAAATTTGATTTATTTTCACATTTGATAAACACATACAATTGTGATGCGTTCGCGCTTTGTGAAACTTTTCTCAATTCAAATGACCAACTTAATTTCCACGATTTTAACATCATTCGTCGAGATCGAGACTCACACGGTGGAGGGGTACTTTTAGGGATCAAAAAGTGCTATTCTTTTTTCAGAATCGACCTCCCCTCGATCTCGAATATTGAAGTTGTTGCCATTCAAACGAATATGAATGGAAAAGACCTTTGCCTTGTTTCGTTATATATTCCCCCATCCGCGCGAATTGAACAGAAGCAACTCCTTGATATAGCAGAATTGCTTCCCGCACCTTTTTTGATTTTGGGAGATTTTAACTCTCACTGTTCGCTATGGGGGTCGCTGTACGACGACAACCGATCTTCTTTAATTTGTAACTTGATCGACGACTTCAATATGACACTTTTGAATACTGGGGAAGCGACACGTGTACCTAATCCTCCAGCACTTGAAAGCGTGCTTGACCTATCCCTCTGCTCGACATCACTTGCGTTAGATTGCCAGTGGAAAGTAATCAACGATCCCCACGGTAGTGATCATCTTCCAATCGTTATATCAATTGCTAATGGTTCAACTCCCCCGAACCCAATCAATATTTCCTACGACCTTACACGTAATATTGATTGGAAGCGTTATGAGTCTATTACAGCGGAATCTATCGAGACTCACGAGGAACTTCCTCCGGAGGAAGAATACGCGTTCTTAGCTGGCTTGATAATCGACGCCGCGACGCAAGCTCAGACGAAACCGATACCCGGGGTAACGATTAGACAACGCCCTCCCAACAAATGGTGGGACAAAGAGTGCTCTGAGCTGTACGCGCGAAGGTCCGCGGCGTATACGGACCACCGGGAGTACGGCACTGTCAACCTACTACGAAAGTACGAGGCACTGGGCAGGCAGATGAAGAGCTTAGTAAAGGCGAAAAAACGCGGGTACTGGCGGCGGTTCGTAAACGCGTTGTCGAGGGAAACAGCGATGAGCACTCTTTGGGATACCGCCAGGCGCATGCGGAACCGTGACGTTTCGAATGAGAGTGAGGAGTATTCAGATCGCTGGATACTCGATTTTGCCAAAAAGGTCTGTCCGGATTCTGTACCGGAACAGAAAACCTTTCGCGACGCGTTTATAGTAACTACGGAAGAGCCTCCATTTTCGATGTTGGAATTTTCAATGGCTCTCCTGTCGTGCAACAATAAGGCTTCAGGGTTAGATAGAATAAAATTCAACCTGTTGAAGAATCTACCCGACTCTGCAAAAAGACGCTTGTTGGACTTGTTCAACAAGTTTCTTGAGCTAAATATTGTTCCGCATGACTGGAGGGAGGTAAAAGTCATTGCTATTCGGAAACCCGGGAAACCTGCCTCTGATCACAATTCATATAGGCCGATTGCGATGCTCTCTTGCCTCCGGAAATTAATGGAGAAAATGATCCTCTTACGGCTAGACAAATGGGTCGAAACAAACGGTTTACTTTCAGATACTCAATTTGGCTTTCGCTCGAAAAGAGCAAATGGCTTCTGCGTTCTTGGATATTAAGGGGGCTTTTGACTCTGTCTCTGTAGAAGTTTTAAGCGCGAAACTTCATTCGCAGGGACTTTCACTAAATCTGAATAACTTTTTGCTCAATTTGTTGTCAGAAAAGCATATGTATTTCTCACATGGCGATTCGACAACTTCCCGAATTAGTTACATGGGCCTTCCCCAGGGCTCATGTTTAAGTCCTCTCTTATATAATTTTTACGTCAATGACATCGATGAATGTCTTGCAAATTCATGCACGCTAAGGCAACTTGCAGACGATAGCGTTGTATCCATTACTGGTAGCGAGGCTAGCGATCTGCAAGGACCATTGCAAGATACCTTAGACAATTTGTCTGAATGGGCTCTTAAGCTGGGTATCGAATTTTCTCCGGAGAAAACTGAGCTGGTCGTTTTTTCGAGGAAGCATAACCCAGCTCAGCTGCAGCTCCTACTAACGGGTACAACGATCACTCAGGTTTTAGTCGCTAAATATCTCGGGGTCTGGTTCGACTCTAAATGCACCTGGGCTTGTCATATTAGGTATCTGACACGAAAATGCCAACAGAGGATTAATTTTCTTCGTACGATTACCGGAACCTGGTGAGGAGCCCACCCAGGAGACCATCTAAGGCTTTACCAAACAACGATATTGTCAGTTCTTGAGTACGGCTGTTTCTGCTTTCGCTCCGCCGCGAACACGCACATTATAAAATTAGAGAGAATACAATATCGTTGTTTGCGTATTGCCTTGGGTTGCATGCAGTCGACCCATACGATGAGTCTTGAAGTGTTAGCGTGTATTCTTCCGTTGAAACATCGTTTTTGGAATCTCTCTTACCGGTTGCTAATTCGATGCACAGTTATGAACCCATTAGTAATTGAAAATTTCGAGAGGTTGGTCGACCTTCAATCTCAATCCAGATTTATGACTTTATATTTTGACTATATGGCTCAAGATATTAATCCTTCTTCATACGATTCCTCCAATGTCGCACTTTTAGCTACTTCTAATAATGCTATATTCTTCGACAACACCATGAAACAAGACATTTCTGGTATCCCGGATCAATTGCGACCCCAAGAGATCCCAAAGATTTTTTCGAATAAGTTTAAACATGTTAGTTATGATAAAAGGTTTTACACTGACGGATCTAATCTAGATGAGTCCACTGGCTTCGGTGTTTTCCACGAAAATTTTACCGCCTCCTACAAACTCGATGCTCCTGCTTCCGTGTACGTCGCAGAACTTGCTGCTATTCAGTACTCTCTTGGAATCATCGAAACCCTACCCACAGACCACTACTTCATCTTCACAGATAGTCTCAGTGCCATTGAGGCTCTGCGATCGATGAAGCCTGTGAAGCACACTCCGTATTTCCTGGGGAAAATACGGCGGTTTTTAAGTGCTTTAACAGATAAAAATTACCGGGTTACCTTAGCGTGGGTCCCTTCTCATTGCTCGATTCCGGGTTATGAAAAGGCTGACTCTTTTGCTAAGGTGGGTGCTATTGATGACGATATTTATGAAAGACCAATTGCTTATGATGAATTTTATAGCATTTTGCGTCAGAGAACACTCAACAGTTGGCAATCATCATGGAACTCAGATGAACTGGGACGGTGGCTACATTCCATTTTTCCTAAGGTATCGACGAAAGCATGGTTCAAGGGGTTGGATGTAGGTCGGGACTTCATTCGCGTGATGTCCAGACTTATGTCCAATCACTACACGTTAAACACGCATCTCTTTCGTATAGGGCTTGTAGACAGTCATCACTGCGTTTGTGGCGATGGCTACCATGACATCGAGCATGTTGTTTGGTCGTGTACCGAATACTGTGGTGTTAGGTCCGAGCTTATAGATTCCCTTCGGGCCCGAGGAAAACAACCGAACGTACCCGTTAGAGACATTCTGGGAAGCGGTGATCTCCAGTACATGACACAGCTATACTGCTTTCTGAAAAACGCTGACATTAAAATTTAAAATTTTCCTTGTCTATTTGTCAGATTAAGGATACAAATATGCTATGCTGAAGACACGGAAACGAAGAGCCCGCATCTATTCTTACACAAATATTTTGAACCCACAACAAACAAGAATACAATTGCTCTACCAGTTGAAAAACAAAGTTCCAAAATAGTTTTAAGTCAAAATTGTATCTCCCCTCCTCTCACCTTAAATCCCCACTAGCTCGTAGTCGGCCGCGAGAATAAAGAAAAGGCCTCCCTCTTTTCCCTGCTAACGTAGAATTAATACGAATTGTACTTGGCTCAGTAAAACAGAAAATGTATCGTGCCGTGTCAAATAAACTAATTTAAACAGTGTTCGACATCGGAACGAAAACGTTGGGTCCGCGTTCCGGTCCGGCAAAAAATCGGAACTAGCTCGTTCCGGTCCGATTTGGGTCCGGTCCGATTGGCTTCGTTCCGGTTCCGGTCCGGAGTCCGGTCCGAAGTCCGGGAACAAAAGTTGCCAGTTTTTTGAGAGCGTTATTTTAGTGAAAAAAAATCCATAAAGACTTTTATGCATGTTGGAAAGTGTTTGACTAAATCAGAACAATACAAACTAAATTTTGCAATTTGCTTTTCTTTTTTTTATTATATTTTTTTCTAACTGAAAAATTTGGAGTGTAGCAACAAAAAAGGCTGGTTCTAAAATTTTCCTAGTTTTGGAACATTTGTACCAGTTGACCGATTTTCAATCTTTTTGGATCAAATTAAAGGTAATTATTCCTAGTAAGAAAAAAAAAAATACCAAAAAAATAAGTGTGCGTGATTTTGCGAGCCATATATATAAAATTATTGACACTTTTGTCAGGTTTTTGAATTGAATTTTCTCAAATTTAAAAAATAACATATTTTTGAAAATCCTCCATTCATAGGGTCATGTATGCCCTTTAAATTAAAGAACAAGAGATATTTTCATGTATGCCCCAGAAAGAATGGAAAACAAATGAAAAATGCATATTTTTTTATGAAAAACAATAACTTACAGTAGAATTAAGATGTTTACGATATCAACATTGCAAATCGTTTCTCTTAAAAAGCTCTATAAGTCGTTCAAGGACAGTTTCAAGGTGAAACTTGAAATAAAACATAAATTAATCCACCTAGCGGTCAGACCCAGCCTTTCTCATTCAAACTTTTATTAGTAAAAATAGATTTAAGTGAACGCTTCAATCCAATAAATATATATTCACTCTTTAGGTTCTAAAATATTGATCTTGTAATCTATACATATAAAAATGCAGTCCGGTCTGTCTGTCTGTCTAATCCATATAGGCTTGAAAAATACCGAACCGATCGACGTGAAAATTTGTATGTAGGGGTTTTTGGTGCCGATAAAGGTTCTTATGATAGTTTGAGACCCCTCCCTCTTCTGGAAGGGAGGGGTCTAAAACAAATGAAGCATAAATTTCTGCATAAACACAAATTTCTGTTCATCTCGAGAACTAACCGAGTAAACGGAACCAAATTAAGCATGTGATTTTTTTTAGGGGGGAAAAATATGTCCATAATGGTTCGACACCCCTCCCTTTTCTGGGAGGGAGAGGTTCCATACAAATGAAACACAAATTTCTGCTCATCTCGGGAGCTCTAGCTAAATGGAATAAAATTTGGCAGGTGAATGTTTTTAGAGGTAACAAATATGTGCATAACGGTTTGCCATACAAAAGAAACAAAAATTTCGCACAGTTCAAGAACCATACAAAAAAATACAACCAAATTTGGTATGTGAATGTTTTTAGAGGTAACAAATATGTCCATAATGGTTCGACGCCCCTCCCTCTTCTGGAGGCACATGTTTCTGCACAAATTTCTGCACATTTGACAGGTGAATGTTTTAGTGGTAACAAATATGTTCCATAATCGACCTCAGGCAACATTTTGGATTGTAAGATGACAAATTCCGGTTTCTGGAAAACAGCCAAAAATGGCCGATTTCCACCCAATATAATAATATCCGGATAACTTAATACCTACCAATATGGGTATTTCCGGTGTCAGATTGATGTCAGAAAATCTGCTGAAAATGACCGAATACTATCCAATATGAATATATCCAGAATTAAGGCGATGTACAGAAGCCAAAAGTCGAGGATTTTGTCATTTCGATAAAACCAATCAATTCAAACGATTTGTTATTTGACTTTGATCATATCATATGGCCGATTCGTCGTGCTATTGCAGACTTTAAACACATCGCAGGCAATCAATGAATTTGGAACGTTCAAATAGTACGATACCACATTTAAATTATGTTGAGGCCACATATATCGATCAAAGCAGGTATAGTTTTAAATAGTCTTTGATTTTTTTCTCTTTCCATAACTTTTGAGCCACATATCAAATAGTTATGAAGTTTGTTATTTGTAAGTTTGAGAGATGACTCGTTCGTATGACACTAGTGATGTTCAAATAAGTCATGTAATCTTTGAGATAATAGAGTTTTTTATTAACAATTTAATACATAACGGTTGCTTATGTTCGATTATAATCAAATGGAATGGGAACGTATAGGGAAGCAAAACTTTGAAGCCACGTGTTCAATCATAATTCATCAGTTAACCCTTAACTAGCTCGCTCATCTGATAATAATATTGATCAAATCGGTTGTGTAGTTTTTGAGATAATGAAGTTTCGTTTTTTTTTTATGTTTTTAAAGGGGGGATTTGTTAGTAGCTTAAGTAATAATGATAAATATTAGTAAATAATGAGTATGCGTGTCCAATCACAAATGGTGACTTCTCAACACTGTTAGAAATTCGTAATTTTAATTGTTAGGATTTGTTTGCTTTCGCAATTAGGACTTATCATTCGTAGGGATTTAAACCTACTTGTCAGAAAAGGGGAAGTAAACTTACAACTAACTGAATTGCTAACTTATTGGCTATAAAGAGAGCTTATCGTAGCAATTGAGGATTGCAACGATTTTTGTCGAAAATTGTTAATAATTTTATTTGACTTAGCTTTTAATGGTTTAACACCAGTAAGTCTATGTAATTCGAGTGTACCAAACCAAGGAGGACGCTTCAAAATCATTTTCAGAATTTTATTCTGAATCCTTTGGAGCGTTTTCTTCCTTGTTGAACAGCAACTTGACCAGTTCGGTACAGCATAAAGCATTGCTGGTCTTAAAACTTGTTTGTAAATCAAAAGTTAGTTCTTTAAACAAAGTTTAGAATTCCTGTTAATGAGAGGATATAAAAATCTCGTATATTTGATGCACTTGGCTTATATACTCTCAATGTGCTCTTTGAAAATAAGTTTTTTATCCTGAATTAGTCCCAAGTACTTAACCTTGTCGGACCAACTTAAAATAACCCCATTCATCTTGACAACGTGATTATTGTTTGGCTTGAGGAAAGAAGCCCTAGGCTTATGCGGAAAAATTATCATTTGAGTTTTAGAAGCATTGGGAGAGATTTTCCACTTTTGCAAGTAGGAAGAAAAAATATCTAAACTTTTCTGCAATCGACTGCATATGACACGAAGACTTTTTCCTTTTACGGAAATGCTTGTGTCATCGCAGAACAATGACTTTTTGCATCCCTGAGGCAAATCAGGAAGATCCGAAGTGAATATGTTGTACAGGACTGGACCCAAGACTGAACCTTGAGGCACACCTGCTCTGACAGGAAATCTATCAGATTTTGAATTCTGATAGATAACCTGCAGAGTTCGATCAGTAAGATATTTTTTTAAAATTTTGATTAGGAAAATTGGAAAATTAAAAGTTTGCAATTTCGCAATCAAACCTTTATGCCAAACACTGTCGAATCCTTTTTTATGTCTAAAAGAGCAGCTCCAGTGGAATAACCTTCAGATTTGTTAGCTCGTATCATATTAGTAACTCTGAGCAATTGATGAGTTGTGGAATGCCCATGGCGAAATCCAAACTGTTCATTTGCAAAAATTGAATTTTCGTTTGTGTGACATCATTCTGTTAAGAATAATTCTCTCAAACAGTTTACTTATTGAAGAAAGCAAACTGATTGGTCGATAACTTAAAACTTCAGCTGGGTTCTTATCCGGTTTTAAAATTGGAGTAATTTTTGCATTTTTCCATAATTTGGGAAAATATGCAATTTTGAAGCAGCAATTGAAAATTTTCACTAAAAATTCCATTGTGCTCTCAGGGAGATGTTTGATTATTATATTAAAGATTCCATCGTCACCAGGTGCTTTCATATTTTTGATATTTTTAATAATTGGTTTAATCTCATTCAAGTTAGTTTCAATTATTTCTGTAGATAAAAAATTCTGGGAAGAAATTAAATCAAATGGACGTGTGACTTCATTTTCAATTGGACTCACAAAATTCAAATTTGAGTTATGAACACTCTCAAACTGCTGAGCAAGTCTTTGAGCCTTTTGTTCATTGGATACAAGAAAACGTTCACCATCTTTTAAAACTGGAATAGGCTTTGAAGGTTTCTTAAGAATCTTCAACAGCTTCCAAAAAGGTTTTGAATATGGTTTCAATTTTTCAACTTGAGTCTCAAAATTTTGATTTCTCAGAAGAGTAAATCTATGCTTAATCTCTTTCTGTAAATCTTTATAAATAGTTTTAAAAACAGGGTCACGAGAACGTTGATATTGACGTCTGCGGACATTTTTCAAACGAAGTTGAAGATTTTTGTCAATTATTGGTGAATCAAATTTCATTTGAGCCTTTGGAACAGAATAATTCCTGGCATCAACAATTGCACATTTTAATGCTTCCAAAGCGGAATCAATATTCACTTCGTTTTGCAAATCAAGCTCATTATTGAAATTTCTCTCAATATGAGTTTTGTATCTTTCCCAATTAGCCTTGTTATAATTAAAAACAGAGCTCATAGGGTTTAAAACTGATTCATGTGATAAAGAAAAAGTTATTGGAAGATGGTCAGAATCAAAGTCAGCATGTGTGATCAAATCACTACATACATGATTTTGATCTGTAAGCACCAAATCAATTGTTGAAGGGTTTCTTACAGAAGAAAAGCATGTAGGACTATTCGGAGACAAAATAGAATAGTATCCTGAAGAACAATCATTGAATAAAATTTTGCCATTGGAATTACTTTGAGAATTGTTCCATGAACGATGTTTAGCGTTAAAATCGCCGATTATGAAAAAATTCGAACGATTTCTGGTGAGTTTTTGTAAATCACCTTTTAAATAAATTTTGTGCTCGCGTGTGCATTGAAATGGAAAATATGCTGCGGCAATAAATAAAATCCCAAGTTCAGTTTGAACTTCAATTCCCAAAGTTTCAATAAATTTCGTCTCAAGATGGGGAAGAGCACGATGTTTGATTCGGCGATGAATAACAATTGCAACTCCACCGCCGGAACCCTGAATCCTATCATATCTATGAACCACGTAATTGGGATCATATTTTAATTTTATGTTAGGTTTCAAAAATGTTTCAGTAATAATTGCAATATGCACATTATTTACTGTTAAAAAATTAAAAAGCTCATTCTCATTGGCCTTCAATGAGCGAGCATTTCAATTTAATATTTTAATTGTTTTATTTAAAATCATTGCTAAATTTAAAATTAGAAACAATGAAGTTTCGTGATTTTCACATTTCGGTACAATACAGACGAAGTTACAGTCCGATTGCAGCAAAATTCAATAGGGTGTTATGTTAGGGAGGCAGCTAGACTTATTAATTGACACTAACTTTGTGGAAATCGGGATAGCCATCACTGAGAAAAGTAAGTGAGTTCAAGTAGTCTTCGGGATATGTTCCTTTTCATAACTGGATTTCACATTTTTAAACATAACAGGAAAAGTAATAGTCCGATTGAAAAACAAACCAATAGGGTCTTATGGGGCAACTAGACCATCACTGATTTATGAAAATCGGTTCAGCCATCTCTGAGAAACATGAGTGAGATTAAACAGTCTTCAGAACACGTTTCTTTTAATAACTATTGAACCACATGTTCAATCCTTATAAAATTCAAAAGTTAAGGGTATTTCAGGTAGCCCGTTCATTTGAAACCAATTTTGTTCAAATCGGTCGAGTAGTTTTCGAGATAATGATGTTTCATGATTTTTACATTTCGATACATAACCTCTAAACTATAAATCCGATTACAATAAAATTGAATAGGGTCTTATGGGACAACAAGACCTTTCAATTGCAATTAATTTCATGAAAATCGGTCCAGCCATCTCTAAGAAAAGTGAGTGAGAATAAAAATCTGCACATACACACACACACACACACATACAGAAAATACTCAGCCCGTCGAGCTGAGTCGAGTGATATATGCCATTCGACTCTTTGGAGCACTTTTATACTTTCGGTTTTGAAGTAGAATACTTCTCTCAGGAAGTTTGGCTACATAGGGATGTGAAATGAAAATCTAAAACCGAAAAAAGTGAAAAATATGTCCAATTTCAAATGCTAATAAATCGGTTAGTATTCGATGGATTTCTTTCGTTCTTGCAGCAATAGATTGGAAAATCTTCTAAGATTCTTCCCAAAATAAGATAATTGTAATTTTATTATTCACACTATTGTACTATTGAAAATAGTCAAGCCTTGTCAAAACGAAAAATTCGACCTCTGATTGGTCGTTATATGCTTGCTTCCCAAGCACGGTCGACAGGATCATATACCTTGCAATTGAAAACATGCTATTTGGCCTATATAAGAGCCTGTTACAGCCGGAGCCGCTCATAATAGTTCTAGACAGCGACAACAGCAGTCGTCCTTCCTTAGCAGCAGCACTAGCTCTGTGGTTGGTCACCACGTCTCAGGAGCAGCGCGGTTTTTCTCAGCGTGTGTACAGCGACAACAGCAGTCGTCCTTCCTTTGCAGCAGCAATAGCCCTGTGGTTGGTTACCACGTCTCAGGAGCAGCGCGGTTTTTCTCAGCGTGTGTCGCCAGACAGCCATAATTCCCCCCGTGTTGGGGCAGCATGAAGATTGCCATCAGGAAATCCGATTTTGGAAATCAAAATGCCTTTTTGAAGGCAAATAAACAAGTCATTGAAAGTTAATAATTTTTGTCAACGCAAGCAAGTATTCTGTGTTGCATCCTAGCAATTTAAATTTGTCGCACCCATCTTATTTACTGAATGTGAAATAGCTTCCACAGTGCATGTTGTCCGTGTATCTTAATTCCCCCAATGTTAGGGCAGCTCAAAGGTTGTAATTGGCAACCGATTTTGAACAGCAAAATGCTTTTTTGAAGGCAAATAAAAAAATAATTGAAGGTTAATAATTTTATGGCATCAACACAAGCAGACATTCTGTGCGGGATGCAATCAAATTCTGTTGTAGTTGTCTAATTTTTACTTTATTTAGTAAACTCCCCACTGTAGGGGCAGCGCAAAGGCAGCATAACCGCATAACCGCAGCAACAAGCATAACCGACATTGAATAATAAATTGCCCTGTTAGAACGCATTCACAAAAGCAGTTAGTTCGACTATGCAGAGCTAATGTGAAGTCGATTCAATCAATTAACAGAATTTTGTCGTCTCCCAGCTGCCAAGTTGCAACATGATGCAACACGCAACAGCGAGCAAACGAAATCGCTTGATGTTACAAACCGCAAGAAGATACGGGTTCAAACCGTTGCGTGTGTGAGAGCACCATCGATGTTTATTCGCTGGATACACTATCTACTGTCTACTGAACGCAATAATCTGCTTACATGCGACACGGGGACGGGAACATTTTCTTCAACGAAGCTGCGCAACACGACACAAAACATGTTATTTTGTTGCTTCAATGAGAGTGCTATCGGTCCGGCTCGACAAGAAATTATTTTTGTGCATCCGTGCTACTGAACTGAGGAAAAACTTTAGAAACTGAAAAAAGAGGTGGAGCTTATCAAATGATCGCTCTGAGCCAGAATGAAGTCACACATATTTTTCAAGTTATGTCATTCCACCACCTACGAAAAATAATTCATTCCTATTTTCATCCCTATATGAGAGCCTGTTTCAGCCGGAGCCGCTCATAATAGTTCTAGACAGCGACAAGTCGCCCTTCCTTAGCAGCAGCTCTAGCCCTGTGGTTGGTCACCACGTCTCAAGAGCAGCGCGGTTTTTCTCAGCGTGTGTACAGCGACAACAGCAGTCGTCCTTCCTTTGCAGCAGCACTAGCCCTGTGGTTGGTCACCACGTCTCAGGAGCAGCGCGGTTTTTCTCAGCGTGTGTCGCCAGACAGCCATTATTCCCCCCGTGTTGGGGCAGCATGAAGATTGCAATCAGCAAATCCAATTTTGGAAATCAAAATGCCTTTTTGAAGGCAAATAAACAAGTCATTGAAAGTTAATAATTTTTGACAACGCAAGCAAGCATTCTGGGTTGCATCCTAACAATTTAAATTTGTCGCACCCGTCTAATTTACTGAATGTGAAATAGCTTCCACAGTGCATGTTGTCCGTGTATCTTAATTCCCCCAATGTAAGGGCAGCTCAAAGGTTGTAATTAGCAACCGATTTTGAACCGCAACATGCTTTTTTCAAGGCAAATAAACAAATAATTGAAGGTTAATAATTTTCTAGCATCAACACAAGCAGACATTCTGTGCGGGATGCAATCAAATTCTGTTGTAGTTGTCTAATTTTCACTTTATTTAGTAAACCCCCCACTGTAGGGGCAGCGTAAAGGCTGCGATCAGCATAACCGACATTGAATAATAAACTGCCCTGTTAGTACGTATTCACAAAAGCAGTTAGTTCGACTATGCAGAGCTAATATGAAGTCGATTCAATCAATCAGCATAAACAGAATTTCGTCGTCTCCCAGCTGCCAAGTTGCAACATGATGCAACACGCAACAGTGAGCAAACGAAATCGCTTGATGTTACAAACCGCAATAAGATACGGGTTCAAACCGTTGCGTGTGTGAGAGCACCATCGGTGTTTATTCGCTGGATACACTATCTACTGAACGCAATAATCTGCTTACATGCGACATGGGGACGGGAACATTTTCTTCAACCAAGCTGCACAACACGACACAAAACATGTTATTTTGTTGCTTCAATGAGAGTGCTATCGGTCCGGCTCGACAAGAAATCATTTTTGTGCATCCGTGCTACGAAACTGAGGAAAAACTTTAGAAACTGGAAAAAGAGGTGGAGCTTATCAAATGATCGCTCTGAATCAGAATGAAGTCACACATATTTGTCAAGTTATATAATTCACCACGTACGTAAAATAATTCATTCCTATTTTCATCCCTATATAAGAGCCTGTTTTAGTCGAAGCCGCTCATAGTAGTTCTGAACAGCGACGACAGCAGTCCTCCCTTAGCAGCAGCGGGAGCGAGCAGTGGGTACCATCGATAGCGGCTAGCGGCCACAACTGTGGCATGGCTGCGAATAAGCGTAGCAGTTTCAGCGGATCTCACCATCGATAGCAGCAGGGCCAGCAGATGCAGGTACAGCGGATACCAATGGCGGCCACAACTGTGGCATGGCTACGGATAGCGTTGCAGTTGCTCAGCAGTTGGGCCAGCGTATAGCGGCCACAACTGTGGCATGGCTATGCATAGCGTAGCTGTTGCAGCGGGTATATCAGCATCGATAGTAGCAGGGTCAGCTGATGCAACGACACTCCCTTCACTAAAATGCTTTTTCAGTGTGGTAGCGGGAAGCATCAGCAGCAGGCTTGCATGAAGTGAATACATCAGCCAGCAACTTCCTCTAAGGCCTCTGCCATAGTAAACGCGAAAAGCGGCGCGAACCGATTCGCTCGGCCGTAGGTTGATGTACAGCTCAACTGATGGTTGTACATTAACCTACAGCTGAGCGAATCGGTTCGCGTCGCTTTTCGCGTCTATTATGGCAGAGGCCTAATGGAAAAGTTGTATCAGTTTGTTCAGAAGAATATTATTGTCGGTAATATTACAGAGATGCGATTGCGTAAATCCGATTTTGAATTGAACAATTGTTCTTTTGAGAACAAATAACACACTTATTTGAAGAGTTAATAGCTTTTGGTACCAATAGCAGTATAGTGACAGCTTCAGCGGTAGATGCAGATGCAGCCGGTACTTCCCTGGGGCCGATGTAAAGGTGAATGGGAGCAGCACGGCGAAACAGTTCGGGTTATGCTTAGACGCGCGTCATTTTTCGTTGTTGATATTCCCCACATGAAACGACGCGCTTTCGTATGATAGCGGTGGTATTAGCGGTAGATGTATTTGCCAACACTTCCTCCAGTGAAGCCGTGTCTAGTTTTCAATGTGAAAACACCTTTCTCATTGTGTTGACCGTGCGCCTTAGTCCTCACTATCAAGGTAACACAGAGATGTAAGATAAACACTACATCCTATGATAATTTTTTTTTTATTCTCGCTTATTTTCCGTCGGTCTAGTTCCGCCACTGTTGTGGCCAATCACCGACGCCCAGGGAGGCGACTCCACACCTAGGACCCTAACTCACGACCCGTTTATTAACGGACCGGCGCCAACGGCTTTACTTCCTCATGCGATGGAAGGCGTGATCCCAGAGATTTTTCGCCTCAGAAAATCTCCCGGTGTCGGCTAGGATTGAATCTAGACCAGTTGGGTTGGTTGTGAGTGGATCACGCCACCTCACAACCATCGAAACCTATGTCGGCGGTGGGATTCGAACCCAGGCGTCGAGCGTGGTTGGCGGAGACGTTACCAATCACACTAGGCCCTCGCTCAACCTATGATAAATTGAACAATTGTTCTTATAAGGACAACAAATGAAATAATGAAGATTTAATTTTGAATTAGAATACTTCTCTCAGGAAGTTCGGCTACATAGGGATGTAAAATGTAAATCTAAAACTGAAAAAAGTGAGAAAAATTTCAAATGCTAATAAATCGGTTAGTTTTCGATGGATTTCCTTCGTTTTTGCAGCAATCGATTAGAAAATCTTCTAAGATTCCTACCAAATGCATGAAATTGCAATTTTATCATTCGAACTATTGTACTATTGAAAACTCTTAAGCCTTGTCAAAACACAAAATTCGACCTCTGATTGGTCGTTATACCGCGCTTTCCCAAGCACGGTCGGCAGAGCTATGGACCTAGTAAATTGGGAATGCATCATTTGGCCTATATAAGAGCTTCATCAGATAATAAACAAACATTTCAACGGATATTAAATTGAACAACTGAAGTTTGAAGAACACAAATGATTATTTGAAGAGTTAATATTTTCTCGTTTTGCGCTATAATCCAAAGTTAATTATCTTCATCTACATGCATACACTGACTATTATTACGTGTTTGCGTCGCTTAGTGTTTGGCTACGGTCATGCAGAACGCAAATAACGGCGCGATGCGATTCGGCAAGACGAAATCTGTTGAAATGTATAGCTCTACTTCGCCTTAAAAGGAGCTGTACATTTCACCACGGTAAGGCGAATCGCATCGCGCCGGCATTCGCGTTCTGCATAACCGTAGCCTTTGTTCCGTTCCCGTTTAATGATGTCGTATTAAATGGGCATATAACAATTCGGCAGCACTTCAACTTCTCATTTGCACAAAATTTAAAAATATCCAATGAACTTCATTCAAAATATCAGACAAAAAGAAATTACAATACTGCCAATGAACGGTCAACGTTTATTTACTAGAAAAAATGACTGACACGCAAGCAGCAAGGTTGTCTTTCTTGTAAAAGTGTTCTACTTCAACCTTGCGGTCGTGGCTTTGCATACAACCTTCTTGTGATTTTTTTGCAAGTGATTGCTATACCTTTCTAGGAGAAAGGCAAAAAGTTAGAGCGCAAAATGTGTTTTTCCAATATAAATCGGTTGTTTTCGAAGATAGAGAAAATTTTTAATTTATGCAGAGTTACTTAAAATTATTGGAACTATAACATTGTAGAACATGTTTTTCTTTTATCTACAAAGATAAAAAAAGTTAGATACTTGATTGCATCGAAAATTTTGATCACCCCAATTTTTGATAATTTTTTAACAAGCGCTTTATCATATGTAACATTTTTGTAGAGAAAGTTCTTCTCTAAAATATTGCCATAGAGCTCTAAACCCAAATTTCCCCCTAAATTTGGTTTCTGGACCATTGTGCACTAGGGTGTCAATCATCGTATGAAGAAGTAGTGACCGGGAAATTAAAAAAAAAACCCTAAACAAAATATTCACCTGCCCGAAAAAACACCCTGTGCAAAATTTCAGCTCAATCGGACTTAAAATGGGGTGGCGCAAAGCGATTGAAGTTTGGCCATTTTAAAACCCTAGTCTCGCTAGTTTTTCGAAACAACCTGTAGAATGATATACACTATGACTTAGGGAACATTCATAAATGACGTAGCATTCGAGGGGAGAGGAGGGGGTTTGCAGTTTTGTGACGAAAGGTGATGAGGGGGAGGGTGGGGGGTCAAGCCAAGTTACGTAGCAAATATAAAATTAAGAAAAATAAAGATTTTTTCTAATTGTTATTTTTTATCAATATTTTGTATGTTTTGGGTTGTTTTTATTACTTCCTTGTCTTTTGTTGTTCATTTATGACACAAAGTATGTTTTTGATAATAAAATTAGCAAAAAAAAACTACCATTTGGGGGGGGGGGGGTTAATGTAAAGCTACGTAATTATCTGGAGGGGGGTCCTGATTTTGTGACGAAATGCTACAATGGGAGAGGGGAGTGTCAAAAAAACCCTTAAAAAAGCTACTTCATTTATGGATGTTCCCTTACATCGAATACATTATGTATCATTAGGGTGGTTCATAATATTGTGAGAATATGAAGAATACAACTAGAAAAATTCCTGAAAATATTATATTTGTTATAACATTGTCTTTAGGGTGGCAATGTTGAATTGGAAAAAAATACCATGTAAAATGGTAATATAAAACAAAACAACACTTTGTACATATGTTTCGAAAAACTGCTCTGTGCAAAATAAAAAAACATTTATTTCAACCGAGACTAAGATTGTGTATCGTGGAAAATGTTGAATACTTATATGTAATTTGCAAAATCATCATAACCTCATCTTCCTAAACCTAAATTTATCCACCTAGCGGTCAGACCCAGCCTTTCTCATTTAAACTTTTATTTGTAAAACTAGATTTACATGAACGGTTCAATCCAATAAATGTATATTCACTCTTTAGGTTCTAAAGTATTGATGTTGCAATCTATACATATAAAAATGCAGTCTGTCTGATCCTACCGGACCGATCGACGTCAAAATTTGTATGTAGGGGTTTTTGGTGCCGATAAAGGTTCCTATGATAGTTTGAGACCTCTTCCTCTTCTGGAAGGGAGGGGTCCCATACAAATGAAACATGAATTTCTGCACAACTCAAGAACAAACCAAGCAAATTAAATCGAATTTGGCATGTGGATGTTTTATGAGGTAACAAATATGTCCATAACAGTTGAACGCCCCTCCCTTTTCTGGAAAGGAGGGGTTCCATACTAATGAAATACAAATTTCTGCACATCTCGAGAGCTAACCAACTAAAAGAAACCAAATTTGGCAGGTGAATGTTTTTATAGGTAACAAATACGTTCCATAATCGACCTCAAGCAACATTTTAGATTGTAAGATGGCAACTTCCGGTTTCTGGAAAACAGCCAAAAATGGCCGATCTCCACCCAATATAACAAAATCCGGATCTAGAATGATACACAGGAGCTAAAACCGACCACAGATACCATTTTGAATTCTAAGATGGCGACTTCCGGTATTGGGTGTTATTCGATCATTTTCGGCTGTTTCCCAGGATGTGCTTCCAAAAGAGAGAGGGGCGACGAACCGTTATAGATATATTTGTTACCTCTAAAAACATTCAAGTAGAATGACGCTCAGAGGCCAGAAATTATCTTAAATACTATTGTGGAATCTAAGATGGCGGCTGATTGCTGCCCTGCAAAGATACGCTCTACAAATAGAGAAGTACCTTGGTGGAATCAATCTCTACAAAAACTTCGGAAAAAAACTCGGAAACTCTTCAACCGGGCTAAACGAACCCAACAGTGGGTCGAATACAAGCAATCCCTCACCGCCTATAATAAAGAAATAAGAAGATCTAAAAGGATTCACTGGAGGCATACATGTGAAAACATTGAAAATACTCCAACAGCCGCCAGTCTGCAAAAAATCCTTGCGAAAGATCACTCAAATGAGTTGGGTACTCTAAGAAAAGAAGATGGTTCTTGTACTAGCTCTGCTAGAGAAATATTAGAGTTAATGATGAAAACACACTTTCCTGGGTCGATCATTAACTCAAGTGAAGACCAAAGTACATCTGTATCAAGTACTGGAAATCTTATAACCAGGACAGAAATTCACGAAACAGTGAATACGATGACTGGGCTAGTAAGAACTAGGGATGATGCAATTACTTTGGCCAACCAAATTTTTACCGAAAGTAGAGTTGAATGGGCAATAGACTCCTTTGAACCCTTCAAGTCACCTGGTAGAGACGGAATCTATCCGGTACTACTACAGAAAGGTAAAACAGTTCTGATGCCCATTCTAACACAACTCTTTCAATCCAGCTTAATTCTAGGCTATATTCCGGAAGCGTGGCGACAAGTACGGGTTATTTTTATCCCTAAGGCCAACAAAAGGAACAAATCTCTGCCAAAATCCTTTAGGCCAATTAGCTTATCGTCAGTCGTTCTCAAAACAATGGAAAAAATAATCGGTGAGCACATCAAATCATCATATTTTTCTAAAACTCCTATTAGTAAATATCAATTTGCTTACCAGGAGGGGAAATCGTCGGTAACTGCACTCCATACTATAGTTACAAAACTAGAAAAATCTTCTGCTGCAAAAGAAATTTCCCTTACGGCGTTCCTTGATATTGAAGGGGCATTTGATAACTCGTCTCATGACTCAATGGCTGCTGCAATGGAGAAACGTGGTTTTGACAATTGCATTATTCATTGGATAAGCGAGATGTTATCAAAAAGAGAAATAGCAGCAAGCCTTGGTAGCTTTATATAAGTGTAACAGCTATAAAAGGGTGCCCACAAGGAGGGGTGATATCTCCTCTGCTGTGGTCATTAATAGTTGATGATCTTCTAAAAAAATTGATGGAAGAAGGCTTTGAAGTAGTTGGATTTGCTAATGATATTGTCATTATTGTTCGTGGCAAGTATGATGATATCATCACAGACCGAATGCAAACTGCCTTAAACATTATTTCCTCGTGGTGCGATAGGGAAAGCTTAAATGTAAATCCTTGAAAAACCACTATCGTCCCATTTACACGTAGAAAAAAGACTAGGCTTAATGATATTATGCTAAAAGGTGAGCTTCTTAAACTCTCAGATAACGTCAAATACCTTGGAGTAACTCTTGACAAAAAAGAAACTATGACAGATAATTGAGTTGGATGAATTTCCCATACAAGGTTATCATGTTAGCTTCCTCGTAAAAAATCACAGGAGGGTTGTGTGCAAAGCCACGACCGCAAGGTTGAAGTAGAATACTTTTACACAGCTCTACTTACGGCTGTAAATTAACCTACGGCCGGCGTATCGGTTCGCGCCGCTTATCGCGTTTAGCCTGGCAGAGGCCTAATGCGCACTGCCAACACAATAGAAAGGTGTTTTCACATTGAAAATTAGACACGGCTTTACTGGAGTAAGTGTTGGCAAATGCATCTACCGCTAATACCGCCGCTATCGTACGAAAAATGACGCGCGTCTAAGAACACCCGAACTGTTTCGCCGTGCCGCTTCCATTTACTTCCTTATTACATCGGCCTTAGGGAAGTACCGGCTGCACCTACCGCTGAGGCTGTTACCATACTGCTACTGGCACCCAAAGCTACTAACTCTTCAAATTAAGTGTTTTATTTGTCCTCAAAAGAACAATTGTTCAATTCCATATCGGATATGATGCAATCGCATCTCTGTAATATTACCGACAGTAATATTCTTCTAAACAAAATGATCCTACTTTTCCATTAGAGGAAGTGCCGGCTGATGTACCGCAAAAATCTCGTCCGATCGCTCGCGTTGGCGTTCAGCCTGGCAGAGGCCTGAGACGTGGTGACCAACCACAGGGCAAGTGATTTGTTTAATTTGAAGGCAGCCACAGGCGCGACCGCTGCTATGGTCTGTTACTGCTGAGTGCCGATATCTGCTGTTACTGCTGTCAACGTTGTGGACGGTCCATCCAGTTCACCTTCCGACTAATGAATGTAGCTAGTTTTACCAGAAACACTCTTTTATAACCGGAGGGTGCTACGTAATAGGCCACGCCTTTCAGTTCAGGTTTACCGTTTCCTTATGTTCTTTAGACGAATTATTCCAAAATTCGCATTTGATTTTTGTATCCACCGAATAAACACCGATGGTGCTCTCACACACGCAACGGTTTTAACCCGTATCTTATTGCGGTTTGTAACTTCAAGCGATTTCGTTTGCTCGCTGTTGCGTGTTGCATCATGTTGCAACTTGGCAGCTGGGAGACGACGAAATTCTGTTTATGCTGATTGGTTGAATCGACTTCATATTAGCTCTGCATAGTCGAGCTAACTGCTTTTGTGAATGCGTTCTAACAGGGCAGTTTATTATTCAATGTCGGTTATGCTGATCGCAGCCTTTGCGCTGCCCCTACAGTGGGGTGGTTTACTAAATAAAGTGAAAATTAGACAACTACAACAGAATTTGATTGCATCCCGCACAGAATGTCTGCTTGTGTTGATGCCAGAAAATTATTAACCTTCAATTATCTTTTTATTTGCCTTGAAAAAAGCATTTTGCGGTTCAAAATCGGTTGCTGATTTCAACTTTTGAGCTGTCCTAACATTGGGGGAATTAAGATACACGGACAACATGCACTGTGGAAGCTATTTCACATTCAGTAAATTCGACGGGTGCGACAGATTTAAATTGCTAGGATGCAACACAGAATGCTTGCTTGCGTTGACAAAAATTATTAACTTTTAATGAATTGTTTATTTGCCTTAAAAAAGGCATTTTGAATTCCAAAATTGGATTTCCTGATGGCAATCTTCATGCTGCCCCAACACGGGGGGAATAATAGCTGTCTGGTGGCACACGTTGAGAAAAACCGCGCTGCTCCTGAGACGTGGTGACCAACCACAGGGCTAGTGCTGCTGCTAAGGAAGGACGACTGCTGTTGTCGCTGTCTAGAACTATTGTGAGCGGCTCCGGCTGAAACAGGCTCTTATATAGGCCAAATAGCATGTTTTCAATTGCAAGGTATATGATCCTGTCGACCGTGCTTGGGAAGCAAGCATATAACGACCAATCAGAGGTCGAATTTTTCGTTTTGACAAGGCTTGACTGTTTTCAATAGTACAATAGTGTGAATAATAAAATTACAATTTTCTTATTTTGGGAAGAATCTTAGAAGATTTTCCAATCTTTTGCTGCAAGAACGAAGTAAATCCATCGAATACTAACCGATTTATTAGCATATGAAATTGGACATATTTTTCAATTTTTTTCGGTTTTAGATTTTCATTTCACATCCCTATGTAGCCGAACTTCCTGAGAGAAGTATTCTACTTCAAAACTTAACTGGAATACACATCTAGAGCAGGCAATAAAAAAGCTACAAATACTCTATGGATATGTAATAAAACTTTTGGTAAACAATGGGGACTCAAACCGAAAATGATCCATTGGATATATTCGGCTATAGTGAGACCCAGAATTACCTATGCTTCACTAGTCTGGTGGACAAAAACAAGGGAGAAAGGTGCTCAAGATAAGTTGGAAAAACTTCAACGGCTAGCCACTCTCTCAATAACGGGTGCAATGAGAAGCACACCCACCAAGGCATGTGAAGCTCTACAGTTTATGCTTCCACTGCATCAATTCATACAATAAGAAGCCGAAAAGAGTGCCTTACGGATCAAAAGATCATTAAGGCTCTTTGAGGGTGATTTAACGAGTCATCTAGGTATTCTAAAAACTATTCGTATCAATCCCCTAGTGATAAACAATGAAGACCGGATGGAGAAAAGATACAATTTTAAAAGACGATTTCGAATGTTTGAACCTGAGCGTGATGTTTGGGAACGCGGTGGTCCTGATCTCCGCCCAGGATCAATCATTTTCTACACAGATTGTTCAAAAATGAACAATCGAGTGGGAGCAGGAGTAACTGGCCCAGGAATAGACCTGTCAGTTCCAATGGGCCAATGGCCAACTGTCTTCCAAGCTGAAGTCCAAGCAATACTAGAATGTTCTGAAATATGCCTACGCAGGAAATACAGACACTCAAACATTTGCATGATGTCCGACAGTCAAGCAGCGTTGAAGGCTTTGAAGTCTGCGACATGCACATCAAAACTAGTTTGGGAGTGTGTTCAATCACTCCAAACACTGGGTTGTAATAATCAAGTAGACTTATACTGGGTTCCTGGTCACTGTGGAATAGATGGGAACGAAAGAGCCGATGAATTGGCAAGACTTGGATCGTCTCATCAGTTCATAGGACCAGAACCCTTCTGTGGTCTATCCGCTTGTTCCCTTAGAATGGAACTAAAAGCATGGGAAACTCTGAAAGTGGAATCCAACTGGACAAACACCTTCATCGGTAGGCAGTCGAAACGGTTCATCACTCCGAACGTTTCTATGACTCGTAAAATACTGGATCTTTCAAAAAAAGATCTAAGCACGTATACTGGTTTAATTACAGGGCATTGTCCGAGCCGTTATCATTTGAAGGTTATGAAAAAACTTCAAGATGATACATGTCGAGTATGTGGCATGGAAAAAGAA
This sequence comes from Wyeomyia smithii, assembly GCF_029784165.1. NCBI lineage: Eukaryota > Metazoa > Arthropoda > Insecta > Diptera > Culicidae > Wyeomyia > Wyeomyia smithii. The sequence continues at coordinate 159,242,641 of NC_073696.1, forward strand.
GACTCGGAACATCTGTTATGCCGATGTCCGGCAATTTTTATCAAAAGATATAAGTTCTTCGAGAGAGGTCTTCTGGAACCCTCTGAAATCTGGAGAACAAATCCCAGTACGGTTGTGCGCTTCATACGAAGTATAATACCGGACTGGACTAATGCTATTGGCCAGACTATAACGACCACTTCCAATAGTGATACGTTATCCTGACTAAGCAAAATTAAAAAGGGGGAATATGTCACAAAATATCAAAAAATTGGTCGCAGTGACGAAAATACCCAACACGAAAAAAAAAAGATGGCGGCTACCGGTTTGTGGAAAATAGCCTAAAATAACCAAATACCATCCAATATGAGTATCTCTGGAACCAGAATGATGCAATGACCTAACAATTGACCTCAGGCACCATTTTGAATTGATAAATGGCAACTTCTAGGAAACAGTCGCAAATGACCGAATAATACTCAATATGGATATTTCCGTAATCGAGATGATGCATAGAAACCAAACATTGACCCTGGACACCAAAATAACTAAATTCCTCCCAATATGGGTATTTCCGGTGTCAGATTGATGCCAGAAAATCTGCTGAAAATGACCGAATACCATCCAATATGAATATATTCAGAATAAGGAAGCCAAAAGTCGAGGATGTTGTTATTTCAATAAAACCAATCATTTTAAACGATTTGTTATCTGACTTTGATCATATCCTATGGCCGATTCGTCGTGCATTTTCAGACTTTGAACACATCGCAAGGTATCAATGAATTTGGAACGTTCGAATAGTACGATACCACATTTAAATTATGTTGAGGCCACATATATCGATCAAAGCAGGTATAGTTTCAAATAGTCTTTGATTTTTTCTCTTTCCATAACTTTTGAGCCACATATAAAATTGTTATGAAGTTTGTTATTTGTAAGTTCGAGAGATGACTCGTTCGTATGACACTAGTTATGTTCAAATAAGTCATGTAATCTTTGAGATAATAGACTTTTTGTATTTTATTAACAATTTAATGCATAACGGTTGCTTAAGTTCGATTATAATCAAATGAAATCGGAACGAATAGGGCAGCCAAACTTTGAAACCACGTGTCCAATTATAGTTCATCAGTTAAACCTTAACTAGCTCGCTCATCTGATAATAATATTGATCAAATCGGTTGTGTAGTTTCTGAGATAATGAAGTTTCGTAATTTTCACATTTCGATACATTACAGACGAAGTTATAGTTCGATTACAGTAAAATTTAGTGGGGTGTCATAAGGCAGCTAGACCTTTTATTTGACACTAATTTTGGGGAAATCGGGTCAGCCATCTCTGAGAAAAGTGAGTAAGTCCAAGTAGTCTTTGGAATATGTTCCTTTTCATAGCTGGATTTCACATTTTTAAACATAACAGGCAAAGTAATAGTCCGATTGCAAAACAAATCAATAGGGTCTCATGGGGCAACTAGACCTTCCATTTGACACTGATTTTAAGAATATCGGTCCAGTCATCTCTGAGAAATATAAGTGAGATTAAACAGTCTCCAGAACACGTTTCTTTTCATAACTTTTGAACCACAAGTTCAATCTTTATGAAATTCAAAAGTAAAGGGTTTTTTAGGCAGCCCGTTCATTTGAAATCAATTTTGTTCAAATCGGTTGTGTAGTTTCTGAGATAATGATGTTTCATGATTTTTATATTTTGATACATAACCTCTAAACTGAAAATCCGATTACAATAAAATTGAATAGGGTCTTATGGGACAACAAGACTTTTCATTTGCAATTAATTTCATGAAAATTGGTCTAGCCATCTCTGAGAAAAGTGAGTGAGAATAAAAATCTGCACATACACACACACACACACATACAGAAAATGCTCAGCTCGTCGAGCTGAGTAGAGTGATATATGCCATTCGGCCTTTTGGAGCACTTTTATACTTTCGGTTTTGCAAGTGATTGCTATACCTTTCTAGGAGAAAGTCAAAAAATATTAATATTATAAATTGTTAATTTAATATATTAATATTGAAAAATAATAATTATTAATATTAAGATATATTCCATATATTAATATTGAGAAATATTAATTTAAAAAAGCTCATTTTTTCAAATTTAATTTTTTTTATAAAAACTACAAATAATAACCTCAGCAATGAAGCCGGGGAGATCATAGAGAACAAGTTTTTTAATTTTAAATTTTTTATGGAAGGACAAAATTATTATCTAAAACTTTGTCAAAGACACTATGCCAATCAAACAAACCGTTTTGACTGTAGAAATATTCTTAATTTCCCATATAGTGCTCTATTGGAAATTAAAAATATTTCTACAGCCAAAACGGCTTGTTTGATCGACATAATGTTTTTGGCGAAGTTGTAGATAATAATTTTTTTCTACCAAAAAAATATGCTCCTTGAAAAAATATAAAAAAAATTTTTTTTTGCCTTTCTCCTAGAAAGGTATAGCAATCACTTGCAAAACCGAAAGTATAAAAGTGCTCCAAAGGGCCGAATGGCATAAATCACTCGACTCAGCTCGATGAGCTGAGTATTTTCTGTATGTGTGTGTGTATATGTGTGTGTATGTGCAGAATTTTATTCTCACTCACTTTTCTTAGAGATGGCTGGACCGATTTCCATGAAATTAACTGCAAATGAAAGGGCTTGTTGTCCCATAAGACCCTATTCAATTTTATTGTAATCGGATTTTCAGTTTAGAGGTTATGTATCAAAATTTAAAAATCACGAAACATTGTTATCTCGGAAGCTACGCAACCGATTTGAACAAAATTGGTTATATATAAACTGGCTACCTTGAAAACCCTTAACTTTTTAATTTCATAAAGATTGAACATGTGGTTAAAAATTTATTTACAGAAACGTGCTGGAGACTGTTTAATCTCACTCATGTTTCTCAGAGATGGCTGGACTGATTTTCATAAAATCAATGTCAAATGGATGGTCTAATTGCCCCATAAGACCCTATTGATTTGTTTTGCAACCGGACTATTACTTTGCCTCTTATGTTTAAAAATGTGAAATCCAGCTATGAAAAGGAGCATAATTTGAAGACTACTTGAACTCACTCACTTTTCTCAAAGATGGCTGAATCGATATCCACAAAATTAGTGTCAATTAATAAGTCTAGCTGCCTCATAACACCCTATTGAATTTTACTGTAAATTCGTCTGTAATGTACCGAAATGTGAAAGTCACGAAACTTCATTATCTCAGAAACTACACAACCGATTTGATCAATATTATTATCAGATGAGCGAGCTAGTTAAAGGTTAACTGATGAATTATGATTGAACACGTAGTTTCAAAGTTTGGCTGCCCTATACGTTCCGATTTCATTTGATTATAATCGAACTTAAGCCACCGTTATGTATTGAACTGTTAATTTAACAGTGAAAATCTATTATTTCAAAGATTACATGACTTATTGGAACTTAACTAGTGCTATACGAACGAGTCATCTCTCGAACTTACGAATAACAAACTTCATAACAATTTGATATGCGGCTATTTGATCGTTATAAATTCATTGATCGCCTGCGATGTGTTTAATGTGTGCAAATGCACGACGAATCGGCCAAAGGATATGATCAAAGTCAAATAACAAATCATTCGAAATGATTGGTTTTATCGTAATGACAACATCCTCGACTTTTGCCTTCTGTACATCGCCTTAATTCTGAATATATTCATATTGGGTGGTATTCGGTCATTTTCAGCAGATTTTCTGGCATCAAGCTGAAACCGGAAATACCCATATTGGTAGGTATTTAGTTATTTTGGTTGTTTTCCAGAAACTAAAAGAGGTCGTCTTTAAATTCAAAATGGTGTCCAGGGTCAATGTTTGGTTTCTATGCATCATCTCGATTACGGAAATATCCATATTGAGTATTATTCGGTCATTTGCGACTGTTTCCTAGAAGTTGCCATTTATCAATTCAAAATGGTGCCTGACGTCAATTGTTAGCTCATTGCATCATTCTGGTTCCAGAGATACTCATATTGGATAGTATTTGGTTATTTCAGACTGTTTTTCATAAACCGCAAGTCGCCGTTTTTTATTTCAAAATGGTATTTAAGATAATTTCAAGCATCTGAGCGTCATTCTGGTTGAAGAAACACCCATATTGGGTGTTATTCGATCATTTTTGGCTGTTTCCCAAGAACCGGAAGTCGCCAACCTAGAATCCAAAATGGGGTCTGTGGTCGATTTCGGCTTTTGTAGATCCGGAAATACTCATGTTAGACGGAAATCGACCATTTTTGGCTGTTTTCCAGGAACCAAAGTTGCCATCCTACAATTCATAATGGTGTCTTAGGTCAATTTTTAGCTTCTTGCAACATTCTGGCTCTGGAGATACTCATATAGTATTTGTATTTGGTCATTTTCAGCTGTTGTTCATAAAACCGGAAGTCGCCATCTTAGAATTCAAAATGGTATCTGTGGTTGATTTGAGCTCCTGTGTATCATTCTAGGCTGTTTTCCAGAAACCGGATGTTGCCATCTTACAATCCAAAATGTTGCCTGAGGTCGATTATGGAACATGTTTGTTATCACTAAAAACATTCACCTACTAAATATGGTTCCATTTAGTTGATTAGTTCGCGAGATGTGCAGAAATTTGTGCAGAAACATGTGCTTCCAGAAGAGGGAGGGGCGTCGAACCATTATGGACATATTTGTTACCTCTAAAACATGCACATATCAAATTTGGTTGTATTTTCATGATTGGTTCTTGAGCTGTGCGAAATTTGTGTTTCATTTGTGTGTTCCTTTCATAAAAGGGAGGGGCGTACAACTAATATGGACATATTTGTTTTCCCTTAAAACATCCACATGCCAAATTCGGTTTCACTGGCTTGCACTTGCTCCCTTCCAGAAGAGAGAGGGGTCTCAAACTATCATAGGAACCCTTATCGGCACCAAAAGCCCCTACAAACAAATTTTCACGTCGATCGGTTCGGTAGTTTTTGAGTCTATATGGATCAGGCAGACAGCCAGACAGACCGGACTGCATTTTTATATGTATAGATTACAACATCAATTTTTTAGAACCTAAAGAGTGAACATACATTGGATTGAAGCGTTCATGTAAATCTATTTTTACAAATAATAAGTTTGAATGAGAAAGGCTGGGTCTGACCGCTAGGTGGATTAATTTAGGTCTTTCAAAAAATTATGACTTTCAAAATCAGATTTAAAAAAAAACTTTTTTTTTATAATTATTTTTAATTTTCTTTTAACTTGTTTTTTATATGAATTTTTTTTTAAATTTTAGATGTACATTTTTTTTGGAATTACAGAGTTATTAAAAATATTTGTAATCATCAATACCATTCAAAAATTGCAATTTTCAATAGCTTCTCAAAAATGAGTCGTGAACCAAAAAATGTTTAACCAATAGCACCAAATTGCATCTTTTGCCAATAGAAATGTCTATGTAAAGTTTCAGCCAAATCAAAAATTGTCGATTAAATTTGTTGCCCATTATTTGTGGAATTACTTCAGAATTGAAATTTCGTCATTGCAATAAAGAATTCTGTCTCGTATTTCAAAGAAATTCAATTTCCAAGTGGTTTTTTAGCTAAAGATGGAAGATATTTGTTTTGTTGAAAAATACTTGGAAGAGAAAAAACCTAAAATTTCTTGTTAATGATGTCACTTTCCAGAAAAAAAACATACTTCAGCACTCAAACTGGAAGGGACTGTTGAAATCTAAGCACCGAATCTCGGCAAAAATATAGGAAAAAGAGAGTTTCTGTGGATGTTTTATTTATCTATTGTTTCTTGATGACGAATAATAATGAGAAATGTTATATTGTGTATTTTTATGTGTTTCATTGTTCAAACAAACAAAAAATTCAAAAAAGGATCATCTCAATACCAAATGTTACATTATTAGTGCGCGAGCATTTTATCCTCATTTTTTCACAATATCATGAACCACCCTAATGAAACATCATGTATCCGATGCTAGTTATAGTGTATTTAATCATACAGGTTATTTTGAGAAACTAGAGATCAATTTCAGAAGAAAATTCTAAACGTTTTAACTTCGCCTTCCACAATTGAAAAAACAACTAAGAGCAAGCGCACCGGTGAGTTGCCATTTGAGTTGCTATTTTCACAACGCTGGCCGTTGCTATTTTGGATAGCAACCGTTGTTCGCACCGGTCGTTGTAATTGGGGATTACCAATTCATCTATTTCTTTTTAACGCCGGCAGTTGCTAATTTCTAAAGACCGTCACTAGCTAGCGTTAGCAAAATGTTTGTGTGTGTCGTATTTCCCAGAAATTTTGCGCATCTAGTAATAAGGCGTCGGATTTTTAGTTAAGAGGTTATGTATCAAAATGTAAAAATCACGAAACATCGTTATCTCAGAAACTACGCAACCGATTTGAACAAAATTGGTTTTAAATAAACGGGCTACCTTGAAAACCCTTACCCTTTTCAATTTCATAAAGATTGAACTTGTGGTTAAAAATTTATTTACAGAAACTTGTTCTGGAGACTGTTTAATCTCACTCATTATTCTCAGAGATGGCTGGACTGATTTTCATAAAATCAATGTCAAATAGAAGGTCTAATTGCCCCATAAGACCCTATTGATTTGTTTTGCAATCGGACTATTACTTTGCCTGTTATGTTTAAAAATGTGAAATCCAGCTATGAAAATGAACATAATGTGAAGACTACTTGAACTCACTCACTTTTCTCAAAGATGGCTGAATCGATTTGATCAATATTATTATCAGATGAGCGGGCTAGTTAAGGGTTAACTGATGAATGATGATTGAACACGTAGTTTCAAAGTTTGGCTGCCCTATACGTTCCGATTTCATTTAGTTATAATCGAACTTAAGCCACCGTTATGCATTAAACTGTTAATTTAACAATGAAAATCTATCATCTCAAAGATTACATGACTTATTTGAACTTAACTAGTGTCATACGAACGAGTCATCTCTCGAACTTACAAATAACAAACTTCATAACAATTCGATATGCGGCTCAAATCTTATGAAAAGAAAAGAAATTCAAAGACTATTTGAAACTATACCTGCTTTGATCGATATATGTGGCCTCAACATAATTTAAATTTGGTGTCGTACTATTTGAGCGTTACAAATTCATTGATCGCGTGCGATGTGTTTAATGTGTGCAAATGCACGACGAATCGGCCATAGGATACGATCAAAGTCAAATAACAAATCATTTTAAATGATTGGTTTTATCTAAATGACAACATCCTCGACTTTTGCCTTCTGTACATCGCCTTAATTCTTAATATATTCATATTGGGTGGTATTCGGTCATTTTCAGCAGATTTTCTGGCATCAAGCTGACACCGGAAATACCCATATTGGGAGGTATTTAGTTATTTTGGTTGTTTTCCAGAAACTAAAAGTGGTCGTCTTTAAATTCAAAATGGTGTCCAGGGTCAATGTTTGGTTTCTATGCATCATCTCGATTACGGAAATATCCATATTGAGCATTATTCGTTCATTTTCGACTGTTTCTTAGAAGTTGCCATTAAGCAATTCAAAATGGTGCCTGACGTCAATTGTTAGCTCATTGCATTATTCTGGTTCCAGAGATACTCATATTGGATAGTATTTGTATTTGGTCATTTTCAGCTGTTGTTCATAAAACCGGAAGTCGCCATCTTAGAATTCAAAATGGTATCTGTGGTTGATTTGAGCTCCTGTGTATCATTCTAGGCTGTTTTACAGAAACCGGATGTTGCCATCTTACAATCCAAAATGTTGCCTGAGGTCGATTATGGAACATGTTTGTTACCACTAAAAACATTCACTTACTAAGTATGGTTCCATTTAGTTGATTAGTTCGCGAGATGTGCAGAAATTTGTGCAGAAACATGTGCTTCCAGAAGAGGGAGGGGCGTCGAACCATTATGGACATATATGTTACCTCTACGACATTCACATATCAAATTTGGTTGTATTTTCATGATTGGTTCTTGAGCTGTGCCAAATTTGTGTTTCATTTGTGTGTTCCTTTCATAAAAGGGAGGGGCGTACAACTAATATGGACATATTTGTTTTCCCTTAAAACATCCACATGCCAAATTCGGTTTCACTGGCTTGCACTTGCTCCCTTCCAGAAGAGAGAGGGGTCTTAAACTATCATAGGACCCCTATAGGCACCAAAAGCCCCTACAAACAAATTTTCACGTCGATCGGTTTGGTAGTTTTTGGGCCTATATGGATCAGGCAGACAGACAGACAGACCGGACTGCATTTTTATATGTATAGATTACAACATCAATTTTTTAGAATCTAAAGAGTGAACATACATTGGATTGAAGCGTTCATGTAAATCTATTCTTACAAATAATAAGTTTGAATGAGAAAGGCTGGGTCTGACCGCTAGGTGGATTAATTTAGGTTTTTCAAAAAATTATGACTTTCAAAATCAGATTAAAAAAAAACTTTTTTTTTTATAATTATTTCTAATTTTCTTTTGACTTGTTTTTATATGAATATTTTTTTAAATTTTAGATGTACATTTTTTTTGGAATTACAGAGTTATTAGCTTTGCCGAAGACGTCACACCGATCAAACGAACCGTTTTGGCTTAAAAATATTTGTAATCATCAATACCATTCAAAAATTGCAATTTTCAATAGCTTCTCAAAAATGAGTCGTGTTCCAAAAAATGTTTAACCAATAGCACCAAATTGCATCTTTTGCCAATAGAAATGTCTATGTAAAGTTTCAGGCAAATCAAAAATTGTCGATTAAATTTGTTGCCCATTATTTGTGGAACTACTTCAGAATTGAAATTTCGTCATTGCAATAAAGAATTCTGTCTCGTATTTCAAAGAAATTCAGTTTCCAAGTGGTTTTTTAGCTAAAGATGGAAGATATTTGTTATGTTGAAAAATACTTGGAAGAGAAAAGACCTAAAATTTCTTGTTAATGATGTCACTTTCCGGAAAAAAACATACTTCAGCACTCAAACTGGAAGGGATTGTTGAAATCTAAGCACCGAATCTCGGCAAAAATATAGGAAAAAGAGAGTTTCTGTGGATGTTTTATTTATCTATTGTTTCTTGATGACGAATAATAATGAGAAATGTTATATTGTGTATTTTTATGTGTTTCATTGTTCAAACAAACAAAATATTCAAAAAAGGATCATCTCATTACAAAATGTTACATTATTAGTGCGCGAGCATTTTATCCTCATTTTTTCACAATATCATGAACCACCCTATGTCGAATAAATGAACCACCCTAATGAAACATCATGTATCCGATGCTAGTTATAGTAGGGGTCTTCACATAGAGCTCGTATACGAATACCCAGCCGTAAACTGTGTATCTTCCATTACTCGTCAATGGAGGTGAGTATTTTTACGGCTGGGTATTTGATTACGAGCTCGACATGAACACCCATAGTGTATTTAATCATACAGGTTATTTTGAGAAATTAGAGATCAATTTCAGAAGAAAATTCTAAACGTTTTAACTTCGCCTTCCACAATTGAAAAAACAACTAAGAGCAAGCGCACCGGTGAGTTGCCACTTGAGTTGCTATTTTCACAACGCTGGCCGTTGCTATTTTGGATAGATTTGATTAATATTATTATCAGATGAGCGGGCTAGTTAAGGGTTAACTGATGAATTATGATTGAACACGTAGTTTCAAAGTTTGGCTGCCCTATACATTCCGATTTCATTTAATTATCATCGAACTTAAGCCACCGTTATGTATTAAACCGTTAATTTAACAATGAAAATCTATCATCTCAAAGATTACATGACTTATTTGAACTTAACTAGTGTCATACGAATGAGTCATCTCTCGAACTTACAAATAACAAACTTCATAACAATTCGATATGCGGCTCAAATCTTATGAAAAGAAAAGAAATTCAAAGACTATTTGAAACTATACCTGCTTTGATCGATATATGTGACCTCAACATAATTTAAATTTGGTGTCGTACTATTTGAACGTTACAAATTCATTGATCGCCTGCGATGTGTTTAATGTGTGCAAATGCACGACGAATCGGCTGTAGGATATGATCAAAGTCAAATAACAAATCATTTGAAATGATTGGTTTTATCGCAATGACAACATCCTCGACTTTTGCCTTCTGTACATCGCCTTAATCCTGAATATATTCATATTGGGTGGTGGGGGTGGTATTCGGTCTTTTTCAGCAGATTTTCTGGCATCAAGCTGACACCGGGAATACCCATATTGGGAGGTATTTAGTTATTTTGGTTGTTTTCCAGAAACTAAAAGTGGTCGTCTTTAAATTCAAAATGGTGTCCAGGGTCAATGTTTGGTTTCTATGCATCATCTCGATTACGGAAATATCCATATTGAGTATTATTCGGTCATTTTCGACTGTTTCCTAGAAGTTGCCATTATGCAATTCAAAATGGTGCCTGACGGCAATTGTTAGCATCATTCTGGTTCCAGAGATACTCATATTGGATAGTATTTGGTTATTTCAGACTGTTTTTCATAAACCGGAAGTCGCCGTTTTTGATTTCAAAATGGTATTCAAGATAATTTCTAGCCTCTGAGCGTCATTCTGGTTGAAGAAACACCCATATAGGGTGTTATTCGATCATTTTTGGCTGTTTCCCTAGAACCGGAAGTCGCCAACCTAGAATCCAAAATGAGGTCTGTGGTCGATTTCGGCTTTTCTAGATCCGGAGATACTCATGTTAGACGGAAATCGGCCATTTTTGGCTGTTTTCCAGGAACCAGAAGTTGCCATCCTACAATTCATAATGATGTCTTAGGTAAATTTTTAGCTTCTTGCAACATTCTGGCTCTGGAGATACTCATATAGTATTTGTATTTGGTCATTTTCAGCTGTTGTTCATAAAACCGGAAGTCGCCATCTTAGAATTCAAAATGGCATCTGTGTTTGATTTGAGCTCCTGTGTATCATTCTAGGCTGTTTTCCAGAAACCGGATGTTGCCATCTTACAATCCAAAATGTTGCCTGAGGTCGATTATGGAACATGTTTGTTACCACTAAAAACATTCACCTACTAAATATGGTTCCATTTAGTTGATTAGTTCGCGAGATGTGCAGAAATTTGTGCAGAAACATGTGCTTCCAGAAGAGGGAGGGGCGTCGAACCATTATGGACATATTTGTTACCTCTAAAACATTCACATACCAAATTTGGTTGTATTTTCATGATTGGTTCTTGAGCTGTGCGAAATTTGTGTTTCATTTGTGTGTTCCTTTCATAAAAGAGAGGGGCGTACAACTAATATGGAAATATTTGTTTTCCCTTAAAACATCCACATGCCAAATTCGGTTTCACTTGCTTGCACTTGCTCCCTTCCAGAAGAGAGAGGGGTCTCAAACTAAATGACCGTTGGCGTAGGGCAATAACCTGTTGATCCTATCGAGAATCTAGTCTTGATGACTCTTAGAAGGTCGATAGATCGGAGCAGACCGTGAAAAATCTAGTTAAAATAGTAATTAAAACAGTGAACAGCAGAGCAGAGAGTGAAGTTTGTGGACAACAGAACCCCGAAGTTTGAATTTGAAAACCCACGTAGACAGTGCTTTGGAAAAACGTCGGAAAGCTCATCGTCCAGGATTGGGCCGGATCCCACCGCAAGTTCAACGCAGCAGTGTTCACCAGCGAGGGCGTCAAAGGTCGCGGAATTGTCGCGGTTGTTGGCGGCAAAAGTGGAGGATATCGCGTCAGCCGGTTGCAGATTGGCGGCGGAAGGTGGAGGACGCAGTGGAAGAAAGGGGCCCCGAAAAAGAGAAGAAAAAGGTTAGATTGAATATAAGGAAGTGGGAGGCCAGGATTGTGAGAATAAAAATTGTTAATTGCAAAATACGTATTTACATCGGCTTTTCAAGCATTTCCCAGACAACCCGCGAAAAATAAGGATAAGCGTGCCGACCCTGAGGCATTTTGTTCAGGGAGTCTCACCAACGCTCATGGTTGAGTCTACTGGCAACTTACACTTACACTTTGGCGCCCAACAAAAATTGACTCACCATCGTTTTTAAGGGTTCAGCTCGTAGAATTTCTTGAAAAACAGCCGATTAGTACGTACGTCTCTGGGAAAACATCCGTGCGCTCACAATCTAATTTTCGCTTATAAGTGGCAGAATTGTTGAAATTTACACTGCGAGTGAAACTTGATTTTGTTCAAAAAAAGGGGTTCTGACGTCCAAAAGTTTGGAAAGGTATACGATCGCTTAAAAGAACAGCAAACTAGATATAAATATCATCTTGGTTTTTTGAATTTTTCTAGTAAGATTTGATTTCGGTGGGAGAAAATAACGCAAAAAATACCTATCTTTATTTTCCTTAGTTAACATTCAGTGGCTTGAGTGTGTTTGTTTCAAATTTCGTAATGGAACAGTAACACCTTCTCACGAAATATTACACGATGAATGTTGCCCATTTGACCAACGATGAACTGGATCACGAACTACAGATCCGCGGTGCGGAAATGATAAGTGAATCGCGCAGCAAGCAGGAACGAAAGTTGCGTGGATTTTTTAAATCTGAAAAAGAAAAACCGAAAATGAATTTAAGAAAATGTTGGACATCCTTGAGAGGAGAATTAAAATGTTGCGAAGAAAAGTTAGAAATGATAAAAACTCAATTGGAAAACAGAAGCCGTAAAGAATTACCTACCCAATTTATAAACAAGATTAGTACACATTTTCTTTCGTATGGAGCGTTTACAAGCTCATGCTAAAGAAGAAAGAGACTTAAATCATCTCGCTTTGATAGCGGGAGAATGTATGAAAATGCTAAATGTATACTTTTCAATCACCTCTCCATTACAGGAAGTGACAGAAGCTGAAACTGCAATTGCAAATGAAAGTTTGCGTGCACTGAGAGAAGAAATTAATTCAGAAGAAGAGATTGAATCTGATTCAGGCGGAGAAGGAGAGTAAAGTTTAACCGATCAACCAGTGATAAATGAACAACAGCAGGGATAGTGTCTAGAGTAGTAGAACAACAAGATAACATTGAGCAGGAAGAGGGAGCAGTAGGGGGTGAAAACGTTAAGTGTGATAGAAATAGGGTAGCTCAGTTGACTTCGGAAAATGATTATTTAAAGATGATGGTAGAACGATTGCTTAGTCGGATTGAAGCGTTAGAAACGCGAAAAGAGAAGAGTGAAAATCGTTCAGAGAGAGACAAAGGAAAAGGCGCGAACAGCACGCATGTAGAGGAAAAACCTGAACACGTAAGTGACAATCAGTCGGAAAATTTTGTAGATTGGATAAAAAGAAGGTGTAGTTCTATGGAAAGAATGGGTAACAAATCAGTTGAAACAGGTTTAGGAAATCAGGGGAAAACCGATTAGGGACGAGTAGGTGAAACACGAACAAATACCAGCCGATTTCCGATTTACAAATGGTCCGTGAAATATGATGGTTTAGACAACGGTAGGAGGCTTAATGAATTTTTGAAAGAGGTAGAATTTATTGCCGGATCTGAAAGGTTTTCGAACGAGGAGCTTTTCTTATCCGCACACCACCTGTTTACGCGAAAAGCTAGAAGTTGGTATATGGAAATCAATGGGAATAATGAGTTGATATCATGGGGAAACCTAGTATGCGAATTAAAAAATGAATTTTTACCGGTGGACATTGACTATCAGTACGAAAGTCTAGCGAATGCAAGAAAGCAGGGTCCAAGAGAAAAATTTCAAGATTTTTATCTGGATATGGTGAGAATTTTCAGGAGCATGTCTCAGCCTTGGGACGAAACTCGCAAGTTTAATGCGTTTTTCAGGAACACAAGGGACGATTGCAAAACGGCAATGCTCGCAGCTAACATTACGTCTATTCCTAAAATGAGAGAATTCGGTAAACGGTTTGATGCGATTAATTGGCAACTTTATCGAAGAAGGGATTATAATAGGGACATGCAGAGAGCTCACGTAGAAGAAATTAATGAACAACAAATACGACCTTATAATAATAACGGCAGAAATTATGGGGAGCGGCGAAAAAGCAATCAGGGGTACAATTTCACTCATAAGAAAAATTTTGAAAATAATAACAAATTCTATAGCAAGCGGAGTAATACAATTCAAAAGTCAAAACAGCAAATTCCTTACATGCAGCAAAATCAGAAACAAGAATATAATGTGAAACCGAGAACAAATGCAGGAGATTGTAGGGCAGGTCCCAGTGGAACAAATGCACTACAGAGGATAGTGAATGCGTACATACCAATTAAACCGGGAACATGTTTTAACTGTCATGAGGAGAAACACTCCCGGCAAGAATGTCGTCAGAAAAGACACATGTTTTGCGAGAAATGTGGATTTCCCGGTTTCGAAACAACAAATTGCCCCTATTGTGAATCAAAAAACCTGAAACGGACTGCTCACTGAGGCACAGCAGTCAGAACAACAGCTCTGAAAGACCTCAATCAGTTGTGCAAGAGGAACCATCAACTATTCTTCGACAGTTAGGATACTCGAGAGTAACTGAGCAAATTCCTAAACGAGACGAGATCGCTTCGTTGCTCGTCACGCTTAGTGGTGACGCCAGGCCATTCACGAGAATCGAACTAATGGGGATAGAGTTGATCGGTTTTTTGGACAGTGGAGCTGCACGCACGGTTTTGGGCATCGGAGCGAAAAAAATAATTAATGCCTTAAATTTGAAATTAGAGCCAGCTTCAGTTAATCTTAAGACTGCCGCCGGAGAAAATTTAGAAGTGGTGGGTTGTACGGAAATTTCAATTACGTTCACAGCATCACTAAAATTCTGCCAGTTTTGATCGCTCCAAAGCTTAACCGAAGGTGTGCGTTAGGGTATGATTTCTGGCAAAAATTTGGTATTCGCCTCACAATTAATGACCTAGCAATGGATGTTTTAGATGAGGAAATTCACGAGAGTTCAGAAGAGATAGAGGAAACGCTAACAGAAGATCAGGGCAAAGAATTAGAGGAAGTAAAAAAGTTGTTTCTGATGGCAGAGCCGGGAAAACTATCAATGACACACTTGATGGAGCACGTGATAGAAATCAAAGAGGAAGACAAGGAGGCGGATCCCGTGAGAAAGAATCCTTACCCGTGGAGTCCTGAGATTCAACGCAAAATACACACAGCAGTAGATAATATGCTACGGGAGGGCGTTATAGAGCCATCAGACTCAGACTGGTCTCTTCCGGTAGTACCAGTCACCAAAAGAGATTCTCCAGAAGTTAGACTGTGCTTAGATGCCAGAAAACTGAATGAGAGAACGAAACGAGATGCCTGCCCGTTACCACATCAAAACCGAATACTGAGTCACTTAGGGCCAGTTCGTTACTTATCGACTATTGACCTTTCACAGGCATTTTTGCAGATACCTCTGAATGTTAATTCAAGGAAATACACTGCCTTTTCTATACCAGGTAGAGGGTTGTTCCATTTTACTAGGCTTCCATTCGGACTAGTGAACAGTCCCGCTACACTTAGTAAATTAATGGACCGTGTGTTAGATCATGGTGCGATGGAGCCAGGGATATTTGTCTATTTAGACGATATCGTCGTGGCGAGCCAGACGTACGAAGAACATATAAAAAAACTAAAAGACCTAGCAAAGCGTTTACGTTAAGCAAACTTATGCATTAATACTAAAAAATCTAAATTTTGCTGCCAAGAACTGCCGTATCTTGGGTATATTTTGTCTCGAGAAGGGTTAAGACCTAACCCAGATCGCGTGCAAGCGATCATGGGATACCAGGTTCCAAAACCGGTGAGACAACTACGGCGATTCCTCGGTATGGTGAACTATTACCGACGGTTTATCGCCAATTTTAGTGAAATCACGTACCCTCTCACTGACTTATTGAAAGGTAAGCCAAAGAGGGTGGAATGGAATGCGGCAGCCGATGATGCATTTAGAGCCAATAAGGAAAGGCTCATATCAGCCCCAGTTATGGCCAATCCAAATTTTTTGCTTCCTTTCACGGTACAGACCGATGCTAGCGATAACGCGATTGCGGGAGTTCTCACACAGGTACACAACGGTGAAGAAAAGGTAATTTAAGAGAAAATTTAGAAGTGGTGGGTTGTACGGAAATTTCAATTACGTTCACAGCATCACTAAAATTCTGCCAGTTTTGATCGCTCCAAAGCTTAACCGAAGGTGTGCGTTAGGGTATGATTTCTGGCAAAAATTTGGTATTCGCCTCACAATTAATGACCTAGCAATGGATGTTTTAGATGAGGAAATTCACGAGAGTTCAGAAGAGATAGAGGAAACGCTAACAGAAGATCAGGGCAAAGAATTAGAGGAAGTAAAAAAGTTGTTTCTGATGGCAGAGCCGGGAAAACTATCAATGACACACTTGATGGAGCACGTGATAGAAATCAAAGAGGAAGACAAGGAGGCGGATCCCGTGAGAAAGAATCCTTACCCGTGGAGTCCTGAGATTCAACGCAAAATACACACAGCAGTAGATAATATGCTACGGGAGGGCGTTATAGAGCCATCAGACTCAGACTGGTCTCTTCCGGTAGTACCAGTCACCAAAAGAGATTCTCCAGAAGTTAGACTGTGCTTAGATGCCAGAAAACTGAATGAGAGAACGAAACGAGATGCCTGCCCGTTACCACATCAAAACCGAATACTGAGTCACTTAGGGCCAGTTCGTTACTTATCGACTATTGACCTTTCACAGGCATTTTTGCAGATACCTCTGAATGTTAATTCAAGGAAATACACTGCCTTTTCTATACCAGGTAGAGGGTTGTTCCATTTTACTAGGCTTCCATTCGGACTAGTGAACAGTCCCGCTACACTTAGTAAATTAATGGACCGTGTGTTAGATCATGGTGCGCTGGAGCCAGGGATATTTGTCTATTTAGACGATATCGTCGTGGCGAGCCAGACGTACGAAGAACATATAAAAAAACTAAAAGACCTAGCAAAGCGTTTACGTTAAGCAAACTTATGCATTAATACTAAAAAATCTAAATTTTGCTGCCAAGAACTGCCGTATCTTGGGTATATTTTGTCTCGAGAAGGGTTAAGACCTAACCCAGATCGCGTGCAAGCGATCATGGGATACCAGGTTCCAAAACCGGTGAGACAACTACGGCGATTCCTCGGTATGGTGAACTATTACCGACGGTTTATCGCCAATTTTAGTGAAATCACGTACCCTCTCACTGACTTATTGAAAGGTAAGCCAAAGAGGGTGGAATGGAATGCGGCAGCCGATGATGCATTTAGAGCCAATAAGGAAAGGCTCATATCAGCCCCAGTTATGGCCAATCCAAATTTTTTGCTTCCTTTCACGGTACAGACCGATGCTAGCGATAACGCGATTGCGGGAGTTCTCACACAGGTACACAACGGTGAAGAAAAGGTAATTGCCTATCACTCGGAAAAACTTAAAGGTGCGGAACTGAATTACCATGCAGCGGAGAAGGAAGGGCTAGCCGCCCTACGCTCCATTGAAAAGTTTCGGGGGTATATAGAAGGCACTAAGTTCAACCTAGTGACAGATTCTGCAGCTTTAACATTCATAATGCGAGCCAAATAGAGGTCGTCCTCTAGACTCAGTCGTTGGAGCATAACACTGCAACAGTACGATCTGGAGATCAGACATCGAAAGGGCAAAGAAAATGTTGTACCTGATGCCCTATCTCGGTCTCTAGAAAGCCTCGATGAAGAGCCAGAGGATGGCTGGTACAAAAAACTGTTTGCTGCGGTCGAGGACCATCCCGAAAAATATGTCGATTTTACAATTGTTAATAATAAATTGTTCAAATTCGTCGCCTCAAAAGCGGACACAATGGATTACCATTTTGAATGGAAACAGTGTGTCCCCGCTTCGCTGAGAGTCGGAATACTCAAAAACGAACATAATGGGAACCTTCATATTGGATACGAAAATTGTGTGGAAAAAATAAAAAGGATGTTGGCCACGAATGGCCGCAGACATCAAAAAATATATTTCAGAATGTGAGTCCTGTAAGGAAAACAAACATCCCACAGTCTCAACAGCACCACCGGGTGGACAGCGTATCACTACAAAACCTTTCCAGATAATTTGCATGGATTACATTCAATCTCTTCCGCGCAGTAAGCATGGCAACGCGCACTTGTTAGTTGTCATGGACATCTTCTCTAAGTACTGCCTGCTTGCTCCCGTGAAGAAGATCTCTGCAGTAAATCTATGCAAAATCTTGGAAGAACAATGGTTTCGCAAACTGTCCACTCCGCAAATCATCATCAGTGACAATGCAACAACTTTCATGTCGCGAGAGTTTCAGAATCTTTTGAAAAAATATGAAATACAGCACTGGGCCAATTCTAGGCACAGGAGCCAAGCAAACCCAGCCGAACGCCTTAACCGCACAATAAATGCCATGATCAGAAGCTATGTTAAGTTAGATCAGAAGCTTTGGGATACAAAAATTTCAGAAATGGAACATATTCTCAATAATACGATTCATTCTTCAACAAAATTTAGTCCGCACTGTGTGGTGTATGGACACGAAATCATTACCAAAGGCTCGCAGCATAGATTAGAAAGAGATGAGGAAATTAGCGAAGAGGAGAGGATGAAGAGACTGAGGGGAAATAACCATAAAATTTTCGATTTGGTAGAAAACCATTTACAAAAATCCCACGAGGACACAAAAAGGCGCTATGATCTTCGGCATAAGCGATACTCACCGACATTCGATGTGGGCCAACGAGTTTATAAGCGAACCTTTCGCCAGTCTTTCGCAGGTGATAACTTCAACGCCAATCTCGGACCCCAGTATACACCCTGCATCATCATCGGGAAGAAAGGCAGTAGCTCATATGAAGTTTCAGATTTGAAGGGTAAATCCTTAGGCGTTTTCTCAGCCGCCGACTAAGGCATAACCTAAAATAACTAAATGAAATGGAATAAATAACATAATATCATTAACAGATACAGCCGATTTAATACGAAAGTGGAAGGAAATGAGCAGTCTTATCAGTTGCAGCATCTAAAATTGCCCCTTTCCAACCATTTTGGAGGTTACAATCAAGGCACCTTAAAAAATTTTGCAAAGTAGAATAGAGGTAAAAGAGATAGAAGAATAGAAAGAGTTTGTAAGAATAATATAAATGTTGAATGTTATTTTTTAATCCATGGTACCATAAAATTAATATGTTGAAAAGAATGCAACTAGAATA
This sequence comes from Wyeomyia smithii, assembly GCF_029784165.1. Classification (NCBI taxonomy): domain Eukaryota; kingdom Metazoa; phylum Arthropoda; class Insecta; order Diptera; family Culicidae; genus Wyeomyia; species Wyeomyia smithii. Next base: position 159,261,821 of record NC_073696.1, read on the forward strand.
CACATAAGTTCCTCAGCTGCACAAAACATTTTCCTGACTTGCATGCAAGATTATAAACAAGTTGAATCTGAAATGCTGGCAGGGAGAAAGCGCATTGCGCAGATTGAGAGCGTAACCGAAGAGAGGATGAAAAAGAACGAACGAGCAAGATCAAGGTCACAACCAATTGTACACAGTAAAAGGAATCACAAATTTAACAATCCATACAACAGAATATGGGAAAGAAAACGAAATAGAGAAACAATAGCCATACTTACCTGGTAATCACATATCCGGATCTCGTACCACCGAATGATGGGCTACTATATTGGAAGGAATGAATGAGAACTAAGCGAATTTTTGAAATATCACCATTGATCCCTTGGCCAAACATCTTGAACAAAGAATAAACAGGATAGATAAAAAAATTCACTGTGCGCACACTCAAGTTACTTCCAATATAGAAACACATCGGAACTCCATGTGCTTCAGCTACAGATATTTTTCCACTTATGGCAGGCGATTGACAGTTCGTTCGATCTTTCGTTATTTTCTCACGCATACCGATAACAATCGATGATCAGCGATAAGAATGTAGTAGATCACCACTCCGACAAGCCATGTGAAATATTTCACGTAGGATGGGTCGAAATTAAACTTGTACATATTTAATTACTCCGGAGTAACAATTAGTAGAATAAGTATAAATTATATTTTAAAAAGGTTTCAATTTATTAATAATATTTGTTGTTTCTTTATTGGTTTTGCATGTTGTAAATATTTTTTTTAAATTTAAATGTTTGTTTTAAGCGATCGTCAAAATCTGATAGGTGTTGAGGTTCCACGTCTTTAGACGGACGGATTTAATTGCTGGAGACCGTAGTCAATATAGTGACAATGATGGTCAGTACGGACGGCAGTCCCGAAACTGAGAGGAGTTGGCAAAGCCCACGATGAGAACTTATGACCCCAATACTCAAAATCACCACTCAGCATACATGCATTTCCTTTCTGGTGGTTCGTTTATGTTGGGTATGTTGCAAATGAAAAGTTTCACAAACAACTGTAAATGGAGGCAACTCTGTCCGCGTGTCTATTATGTTGTAAACAGCAGGTTCAGTAGGTTGTCTAATTGGTGTTGTGGTCATGTAATTCGTCATGGAAAAAAAGTTTGTTGCATAAACTTTTTTTTACCCGAGCTGGGGGAGAGTGTAAGCGTTGGTAGCCTCCGCTTAGAAGGTTATTGAGATTTTTTTGTATATATTCGTTTTATTTTGTTTGTTTTAATTGGGAAGTGTTTGTTTATGTGGATGTTACCCTCCCGACGCGCATGCCACCCAACGATTGACGTATGAACGCAGCCACCCACCCATGAGGTTAGTGTATCCTGCCACCAGGAGACGGGCGAAATGGAGCCGCGATGGAGAGAGGACTAAGTAGGATCTGGCGGGAGAAAGAGCTGCTTATTTACTTGGCGAGGGCAATGACCGTTGGCGTAGGGCAATAACCTGTTGATCCTATCGAGAATCTAGTCTTGATGACTCTTAGAAAGTCGATAGATCGAAGCAGACCGTGAAAAAGCTAGTTAAAATAGTAATTAAAACAGTGAACAGCAGAGCAGAGAGTGAAGTTTGTGGACAACAGAACCCCGAAGTTTGAATTTGAAAACCCACGTAGACAGTGCTTTGGAAAAACGTCGGAAAGCTCATCGTCCAGGATTGGGCCGGATCACACCGCAAGTTCAACGCAGCAGTGTTCACCAGCGAGGGCGGCAAAGGTCGCGGAATTGTCGCGGTTGTTGGCGGCAAAAGTGGAGGATATCGCGTTAGCCGGTTGCAGATTGGTGGCGAAAGGTAGAGGAAGCAGTGGATGAAAGGGGCCCCGAAAAAGAGAAGAAAAAGGTTAGATTGAATATAAGAAAGTGGGAGGCCAGGATTGTAAGAATAAAAATTGTTAATTGCAAAATACGTGTTTACATCGGCTTTTCAAGCATTTCCCAGACAACCCGCGAAAAATAAGGATAAGCGTGCCGACCCTGAGGCATTTTGTTCAGGGAGTCTCACCAACGCTCATGGTTGAGTCTACTGGCAACTTACACTTACAACTATCATAGGAACCTCAAACTATCATAGGAATCGGCACCAATAACCCCTACAAACAAATTTTCACGTCGATCGGTTCGGTAGTTTTCGAGCCTATATGGATCAGGCAGACAGACAGACAGACCGGACTGCATTTTTTTATGTATAGATTACAACATCAATTTATTAGAACCTAAAGAGTGAACATACATTTATTGGATTGAAGCGTTCATGTAAATCTATTTTTACAAATAATAAGTTTGAATGAGAAAGGCTGGGTCTGACCGCTAGGTGGATTAATTTGGGTTTTTTAAAAAAATTATGACTTTCAAAACCAGATTTAAAAAAAACATTTTTTTGAAAATTTTTATGTGTTTCATTGTTCAAACAAACAAAAAATTCGAAAAAGGATCATCTCAATACCAAATGTTACATTATTAGTGCGCGAGCATTTTATTCTCATTTTTTCACAATATCATGAACCACCCTATGTCGAATAAATGAACCACCCTAATGAAACATCATGTATCCGATGCTAGTTATAGTGTATTTAATAATACAGGTTATTTTGAGAAACTAGATATCAATTTCAGAAGAAAATTCTAAACGTTTTAACTTCGCCTTCCACAATTGAAAAAACAACTAAGAGCAAGCGCACCGGTGAGTTGCCATTTGAGTTGCTATTTTCACAACGCTGGCCGTTGCTATTTTGGATAGCAACCGATGTTCGCACCGGTCGTTGCAATTGGGGATTACCAATTCATCTATTTCTTTTTAACGCCGGCAGTTGCTAATTTCTAAAGACCGTCACTAGCTAGCGTTAGCAAAATGTTTGTGTGTGTCGTATTTCCCAGAAATTTTGCGCATCTAGTAATAAGGCGTCGTACACAAATTACGTAACGCATGAGGGGGGGGGGGAGGTGGGTTGAGACTGCGTTACTTATTTTAACGTAGGGGGGGGGGGGGGGTAGTAGAGACAGTTACGTAACTGTGATGTTGGCTCGAAATCAAAAATATCGGAGGGGGGTCAGCGTTACGTAATTTTACGGTAGGTAATATCGAACGTTACCTAGCGTTACATAGGGGGGAGGGGGTCTGATTTTTAGCGTTACGTAATTTGTGTACGACGCCTAACCAAATTATCTGTCCGTCAATTGTTTCCGGAATGATCTGCGTTCTTTCTGCTTCATAAAATTTCCTCTTTATTTCAAGCAACTGTTTTAGCTTTGTTTCCATTTTCCCAAATTATCGATAACACAATTCTGTTGCAGGTTTCTTCATTTTTGCGTGCATGGATTTTTTTATCCTTGTTTGTTTAATTAGAGTAATTGTGTTAGACCGTGGCACGTTCCGCAACGTTGCCTTCAATAACTATTATACTTAAAATTGGCGAACTGTCATAAATTGTATTTTGTACTTTGTTCTGTCTCGATTCCTACAATTTGCTATTAATATTTGCAAATTTTCAGCCAAAGGAACGCGGAAATTTTTCTCGAGTATTTGGTTGATTCTAGTGACGAAAAAAATGATTTCGCGAAACAAATCTTCTTATATGAAAAGGATTTTTGGAAAGATTCGGGGTGGCTCTCAGCCTGGAAAACGGTAAATTATTGACCGCTATGCTGAGGAAGTTTGCCATCCAGCGTTTTAACAATTTTTTTTTTCGGAAACACCGGTCTATACCGAAGACCATTTCCGACGCCGCTTTCGAATTCGTCTTACGTTGTTTTCGAAGAATAAAACAGCTGTAGATGCGAAAAATGGTTTGGTTTTTTATTCAACAACCAGACGCAACGGGAAACTGAGACTAACATGCCTTCAAAAGAGTCAGCAGCAATAGTCGGTAATACTCCCGAGCAATTCGGTCAAACCTTCCAGGTTTATTGAAATAATGACAAGGTTGACCAATCTTGTGAGGACTTGAGTTTTATGCTTCGTGTAGATTAGAGTGCCAACCAAAATGGTCATCTCGAATTAAAAAAAAACTATAAATGTTTACCCGCCCGAAAAAACACCCTGCGTAAAATTTCAGCTCAATCGAAATTAAATGAGACTGGCTCACGCCGATACTTGCGTCCTACGATGTGTTCAACCAAGGCAAAGCGTTTCGTCTTCCGGGGCCGACCAATTATGTTCGAAAAACTCATTATTTTCATAATATTGTTTCGAACATTTACTATCGAGCACAACTGCCCATAATCGCATAATTGTAACATTTGCAAAATTGGTTGTTCGAGAAAATGACACTTCTATATTTTGACCTTAAATGCATTGTTCCCAATATACTCTTGCAAATAGACGCTTCAAATAAACTTAGTATCATGAAGAAAGCGCTACTTTAAACTATGTATACATTGAACATTACTTTTGAAGTCAAATTAGTTGAAATTTTCGCAATGATACTTTTATGCCGTCACTTTTAAGGTAATTTTGGAATATATCACAAGGGAAATTAAGTTTTTCTTGTTTTCAACAAGCATGAGCTGAAAATCAGAAACGGATCACCGTTGGTTGGCTACCGGACCAGAATAACCTCCGAGTTTCAAAGGATCCAGATGTGGACTTGGATGGAAGCTCTTTTGACAAAAAGTTGAAAAAGTTAAGTAGTGTGACAATTATGCGGTTATTTACGCTATGTGACAAAACAACTTGGTATTTTTTACGACATTTTTTCAAACAAACATATACAAGTATATTTTTTCAGATGTAAAAAATACATACTATTTCAAGCATTTCCCAATAAAAAGCACGAAATCCATAAAATGTCGAATGTTACAATTATGCGATTACAGGCAGACAACAAAACAAACAACAGTTTAACATTATTCATCAAATAGTAACGATGCGGCACGTTGCTATCGCGTTGCCAAATTTATTAACTGGCTACTACCCGAGGTGGGGATTGCTATTTCCCAAACCAACATAGCAACGCCCTGTGCGTTTGCCGCGTTATGGTGGGAGTTGCCAAACTAGCTTTAGAAACTTCAATTTAGCCACTGGTGGGCTTGCTCTAAGTCGATTTTGAAAAAAAAAATCAAATGACACCAGTTCTCGACGTTTTATGCGTTTTTAAGTCATTTGGCACCGAAATGTCCGGGGTCCGGAAAGCATTACCCGGTCCGTTCCGAAGTCCGGATGGCTCCGTTCCGGTCCGGTCCGGAAAATAATCGGACTTTGAAGGTTCCGGTCCGATCGGACTTCGGACCGGACCGGACCGGACTTTTACCGGACCCTACCCGGTCCGATGTCGAACACTAGTCACAACACATAGGTAAAATATGTCTGGTTTATATGGATGACATTATTGTGTTTTCGACAAGTCTTGAAGGCTTGGGACACTTGGAAAACTTAGCAAGAACTTTTAATTGCCCTAAACGATTCAATATGAAAGTGCAATAAGACAAAAGCGAGTTCCTTTACAAAGAAGTCGCCTTTTTGGGTCACTTAGTCACCTCAGAAAGAGTCAAGCCGAACCCAGACAACATTGAAGTTATTAAAAATTGGCCTTTACCAAAAAATGAGAAAGAACTAAGAGGCTTTCTTGGAGTTTTAGGTTATTACCGGAAATTTATTCGCGATTTTGCTCGAAAAGCGAAACCGCTTACTAACAGTTTACGAAAAGGAGAGACATTAGAATATTCGGGAGAGTTTATTAATGCATTTGAAAAATGTAAAAACATTCTAACAAGCAGTACTATTTTACAGTATCCTGACTTTGAGAAAACTGTCATCCTCACGACCGATGCATCGAACCATGCTATTGGCTCAGTTCTGTCGCAAGGTCCAGTTGGCAAAGATAAACCGATAGCATACGCATCTCGCACTCTTTCACAAACTGAAGGAAAATACTCGACTATAGAGAAAGAGTTGCTGGCTATCGTATGGGCCTGCAAGTATTTAAGACCCTACCTTTTCGGTCGAAAGTTTGTATTAAATACCGATCACAAACCGCTCACATACGGGTTAAGTTTGAATCACCCTAACAGTAAGCTCGTTAGACATGACACGGACGCTGCTACTGTTAACTTAGCGGATATAGACGATTCTGAGTTTGTACAGTTGACTCTCCGCCCTTTGAACGTGTTTTCGACAGTTAGTTTTAAAAATTGGCGAACAAGATAGCAATGAGTTTGAGGAAGTGTTTTCAGGAGAACCATAACAAAAATATGTTTCGGAGTACCCGCAATTCTAAATACCTTTAAAGAATATAGCAAAAAGTTGTTGATGACGGTGAGCATGGTAGCTTGTGTACCACTAGTGTTCTTATATTAAAGCTTTTTTTTTGTGTGAAATCAAGTGCTTTAGGTGATCTAGTGCTAGTGATCCGACGGCAAAATTGGATATTTTAACGGATAAGTAGAAGTGTCTTTGCATGCTTTTAATTTATTCTGTTTTTTACCGATTTATTTTATACCAGCGCCGACCAACGCATCTATGTTATATAGACGCTACGGCTGCTGATTGAAATTTCATTGTTGTGTTTTTTTTTTCATTGTTCATTTGCCTTTACCCGCCGTTGCTGCTGGAAGAGTCCAGCGTATTTGTCTGCAGCAGCTTCGGCTTGTTTGCAGCGGGAAGATGGATTGTGGCAAATGTGGTAATATCATTCGCATTAGCGACGATCCAGTTATTTGCGTCGGTGAATGCAAATCTCAGTATCACAGAGTTTGCACGCCCCTTACGAAAATAGCAGCGAAAGTCGTTAATGATAATGAGAATATTGTGTTTAAATGTGTTTCGTGTTTATCAGCCTGTGATGACGGTGGGAAAGATGATGTTTTGAGTGAGTTGACAAAGATGAGAGATGCCTTATCATCTGTCTCCCAGTCGCTCACGAATAATCAAAACAAAATTGAAACCCAGATAAATGTTGCTGTTTCTAACGCGATCGAGACTATTTTGAAATCTGTCAGCGATTCTCTTCGTGAGAGTCTGGCAAACATTGAGACCAGTGTTGCTAGAAAGCTGGATGATTTCAAAAACCATATAGTCTTAAATACCGATCGCGATAGAAATAATGGTCCAATGAACAGAAAAAGGAGTCGAAATGAGAGAACGGTTCACTCTAAATCGGACTCTAACCCCAGTAAAAAGATGTTACTAGTACGTGATGACGAGGTTTTTTTCGAATAGTATACCAACATACGAGAATGTTTTAGCGTGTTCGACTGGGAGTATGTCAAATAAATTACAGAAAAAGGAAAACCGTAAGGTTCGGCCGGTCATTGTGATCAAACCGGTCGAGACTTCTCAATCTAGTGAAGATACTAGATGTTTTTTGAAAAAAAACTTTAGATCCAAAAATCCACAAAATTAGGAATTTTAGAAACGGTAAGAATGGCTCGACAATTGCAGAGTGTGCAGTAGGGGATAATGTTGAGGTTGTTAAAAAGACATTGAAAGCAACCTAGGTGAACGATATAATGCTGTTATTCCCACAATCCCGAAGCCTAAGTTGAAAATTGTGGGAATGAGTGATCGATATTCCTCCGATGAATTCATAGACTTGTTAAAAAGTCAGAATGATAGCATCGGCTTTAAAGAAGTAAAGGTTATTGCCGAGTATGAAAATTCACGCTTCAAATATAACAAGTTTAATGTGATAATCGAAGTTGATCAAGACACTTATAACTGCCTAATGAATGCTGGAAAAGTAAGCATTGGGTGGGACAAGTGTTTTGTACGAGAGGCCATAAATGTATTGCGTTGCTTTAAATGTGGCGAATTTGGTCATAAAAGCACAGAGTGTGTTAATCCTGAGACATGCTCTAAGTGCAGTGGAAAGCACAAAACATCGGAATGCGCTTCTACTGATTATAATTGCGTAAATTGTTTAAAACATAATAATGAGTTAAAAATGAATTTGGACGCGAAACATCCAGCATCAAGTTCGCAGTGCCCAGTTTTTCGGAGACTGTTTGAAAAAAGGAAAAGCAACATGTTGTCAAGTAAATAGCAGCTGAAGAAAATGCAATGTGAGAGGAAATTAGAAATAGTTTATCTTAATATTGCTGGTTTATCCACAAATTATGTTGCTTTGCGGCATCTTGTGGAAACAAAACGACCAATGTTAGTATTGCTGGCTGAAACTCACATAGTGGAAGCTGATGCATTTGATCAATATAGCATTCCGGGTTATAAAGTTGCTTTTTGTCTTTCACATTCCAGACATACTGGTGGGGTTGCTATTTACGCCAAGGAATCAGTCAAGTTCAACATTCTATCAAACGAATCTGTTGAAAACAATTGGTTTCTGGGAATATCAGTTCAGAGATGCATGACGATGGGAAATTTTGGAATAGTCTACCATTCCCCCAGTTCAAGTGACCAGCGTTTTTTGGAAATTTTAGATAACTGGTGGGAAATTTTGTTGATTTGAACAAATTAAACGTAATTGCTGGTGATTTCAATATTGATTGGCTTGGTGAATCGATTTCGAATCAATTAAAGCAATTAGTCGGTTTTTTCAATTTAAGACAAACAGTTTTTCAATTTACAAGAATTTCCAGACACTCTCGTACCTTGATTGATCATGTGTTCTCAAATTTTGATAATGTTCATTCCATTACAGAGGCCGATTATAAAATAACAGATCATGAGACAATTTGTATTTCAATTGAAAATGATCAAAACCGAGAGGATAAAGTAAAAATAAAGTGCTGGAATAGTTATTCGAAACAAGCAATGTCTCAGCTTGTTTCAAGAAGTTTGAATTTTCATCCAATAACTGGAAATTTGGACAATAAAGCAGCTGTTCTAACCAATACGCTGGAAGAGTGTACCAAGAATTTAGTTTTTGAAAAATTTGTTGAGTTACAAAATTCGAACAGCTGGTACTCTTTAGATCTTGTGCGTTTGAAACGTAAAAGAGATAAATGTTATAAAAAATTTTGTAGAAGTAATGATAACGATGATTGGAACAGGTACACCGCGGCGCGAAACATCACAGTCCATAACTTTTAACGGTATTGAGGAAAACTCCGCGCGAGTTATTGCAAATAAATTTAACAGTTATTTCGTTGAAAGTGTTATCGATCAATCAAAGTATTGATGTGGTCAATGAACCTGACGAGATAATACAGCCGATCCATAATAACTGTAGATTTGATGGTTTTCATCCTATTACTTTTGCAGAGTTGAAAGATATTTGTTTCTCTTTGAAGAGATCGGCTGGTATCGACAATGTCAACGCAAAAGTAATACAAGATTGCTTTCATGTAATTGGACACGACCTGCTGGATCTTGTCAACGAATCTTTACAAACAGGGCACGTGCCCTCTGTTGTGGTTCCTATCCCCAAAATTACTGGGACGGATAAAGCCGAAGAGTTCCGCCCCATTGATATACTGCACACATTAGAGAAAATTTTGGAGCTAATTGTTAAAGGCCAGCTAATGCATTATTTGAACAGTAATAATTTGCTAACCCCAGAACAATCAGGTTATCGAGAGGGACACTCTTGTGAGTCTGCATTGAACTTGGTGTTAGCAAAATGGAAAGAGAAAATCGGCTAAAGAAACTATTTTTGCGGTGTTTTTGGATCTAAAACGCGCTTTTGAAACAATTTCAAGGCCCTTATTGTTGTAAACATAGAAGCGTTTTGGTATCGTAGGGACAGCATACAAATGGTTTGAAAGCTATTTGTGTGCTGGAACTCAGAAGACTCGTTTTTATGATTCTGAATCAGTTTCCATTGCTAATACACTGGGTGTACCGCAAGGAAGTGTTTTAGGGCCCATTTTGTTTATAATTCATATTAATGACATGAAGCGAGTTTTACGGTTTTGCGATGTAAATTTATTTGCCGATGACACTGTTCTGTTCACTGCGGCTAAAAACCCAAATGATGTTCAAACACTTTTAAACCAAGATTTACATTATCTGGCGAATTGGTTAAATTTTAAAAAACTTAAACTAAACATTAGCAAAACAAAATATTTGAGTATTTCTTCGGCCAACTCCAGACCAGACGTAAATATTGCAATTAATGGTGAGACGATTGATCGCGTGAATGATTTACAGCGGTTACAAAATAAAGTAATGCGATCAATATTAAGATGTAATAGATACACTTCCTCAAGTTTCATGCTGGACGCGTTGCAATGGCTTTCTGTGAAGCAACGAGTATATTTTTTGACAATGGTGTTTCTTTATAAAATTTTTAATAATATGCTGCCTCGATATTTGTGTGATCGAATTGATAGAGGAAGTGATTTTCATAGGTACAACACTAGAAACGCGGAGGACGCTAGAACACCACACTTTTTATTTAGTAGATAAAGAACTCTCTGTTGTACAAAGGAATTAACTTTTTCAATTCGATGCCCAGACAAGTGAAACGTGCAGCAACAATGGCGGAGTTTAAAAGGCTTTGTATTTTACACATAAAATCGGTTTTGTAGACTGATTTCAACGAACTTTTTGTAAATTATGGAGAAGATTGTAATATTTAAGTTTTTATTTTTTAAATTTGTCTGGTACACTAAGTTATTATGTTCATTGATGATGATGGATTTTTGTTTGAATATAGCTAATAATATTAAATAGTAGAGTTAAAAAAAATGAGTTGACTACACATGTTGAGCCACGCGCGCGTAGACTGACATAGACAATCTGGATACTGAGTACATCAGGGTTAAACCCCTGAAATTGAAACAAAAGGCATATCGGGTTGATAAGTTGCTTTTTGGTTTGTAATAGTATATATATCTTTACCAAGATTTTGATTATTTATCTGTTTCCACGATTTATAACAAAGGGTTGGGAGAAAAAACTGAAAAGGCTTGGGTTTGCCTGTGGACTGTAAAGCTCGTTATCGAGAACTATAGTATCATAGGATCTCTCTCGTAGTTCAGGATCGTTATCCAGAACCAATTCTGATTAGTTAAAGCTCCTAAATGTTAGGTTAGATTCCTAACCAAATCCAGATAATTTTCGGGTTAGAAATGTTTTGGATGAGCCTTGGATCAATGATGTTATTGGAAAATCGCTTTTTTTTTATTTTCAAATTATTGGTATTCTTTTGAAGGGTTACTATGTCTGTATTAATAACCAGTCCGTTATTTGTTTGCCTACTGATTACTTTGTATGTCTCTAAATAATATCTTTCATAGATAAATCGACCAGCTCAAACCGATGTAGGGGTATGAGGTGGGACCATCATCATCTTCATCAAAAAAAAGCAAGCAAGCTCTGAAACTTGAAGAGTTAGAAATTTTGTATATTCTGTAAAGTTTCATAAAATATAGAAATCTTCAACTTTGTCGAAAACCACAAAGCTCTAGCGTGTAAGGGAAAGAAGTTGGCATCGCAACGCCATCTTCGCGGCTAAATTCCGAACTAACCAAACATCCAAAATGAAGGCCTAACTTTACCTAGAAACTTTGTAGAAGATAGGAAATCGATTGGTCAAACCCTGAGAGCGCTAATAATTTCGTTCCGTTAGATTCCATTCCTTGCCCATTCCTGTGCATTGTCACCAGTTGCTTTCATATTTTTGAAATTTTTAATCATTGGTTTAATCTCATTCAAGTTAGTTTCAATTATTGCTACAGATAAAATTGAAGAAAAAATTAAATCGAATTGATGTGTGACTTCTTTTTTAATTGGACTCACAAAATATGAATTCTAATTGTGATCACTTTCGAACTACTGAGCAAGTCTTTAAGTCTTTTGTTTATTTGATACAAGAAAACGTTCACCATCTTTTAAAACTGGAAGACAGCTTCCAAAAGGATTTTGAACATGGTTTCAATTTTTCAACTTTAGTCTCAAAATTTTGATTTCTCAGAAGAGTGAATCTTTGTTCAATCTGTTTTTGTATGTCTTTACAGAGTCGCGAGAACGTTGGTATTAACGTCTGCGGACATTTTTAAAATGAATTAGAAGCTGAAGATTTTCGTCAATTATTGTTGAATCAAATTTCACTTGAGCCTTTGGAACAGCATAATTTCTGGTATCAATAATTGCACATTTCAATGCTTCCAAAACGGAATCAATATTCACTTTGCTTTGAAAAACTAGCTCGTTATTGAAATTATTTTCAATATGAGTTTTATATATATATATATATATATATATATATATATATATATATATATATATATATATATATATATATATATATATATATATATATATATATATATATATATATATATATATATATATATATATATATATATATATATATAGATATATATACTATTACAAACCAAAGAGCAACTTATCAACCCGATATGCCTTTTGTTTCAATTTCAGGGGTTTAACCCTGATGTACTCAGTATCCAGATTGTCTATGTCAGTCTACGCGCGCGTGGCTCAACATGTGTAGTCAACTCATTTTTTTTAACTCTACTATTTAATATTATTAGCTATATTCAAACAAAAATCCATCATCATCAATGAACATAATAACTTAGTGTACCAGATAAATTTAAAAAATAAAAACTTAAATATTACAATCTTCTCAATAATTTACAAAAAGTTCGTTGAAATCAGTCTACAAAACAGATTTTATGTGTAAAATACAAAGCCTTTTAAACTCCGCCATTGTTGCTGCACGTTTCACTTGTCTGGGCATCGAATTGAAAAAGTTAATTCCTTTGTACAACAGAGAGTTCTTTAATCTATAAATAAAAAGTGTGGTGTTCTAGCGTCCTCCGCGTTTCTAGTGTTGTACCTATGAAAATCACTTCCTCTATCAATTCGATCACACAAATATCGAGGCAGCATATTATTAAAAATTTTATAAAGAAACACCATTGTCAAAAAATATACTCGTTGCTTCACAGAAAGCCATTGCAACGCGTCCAGCATGAAACTTGAGGAAGTGTATCTATTACATCTTAATATTAATCGCATTACTTTATTTTGTAACCGCTGTAAATCATTCACGCGATCAATCGTCTCACCATTAATTGCAATATTTACGTCTGGTCTGGAGTTGGCCGAAGAAATACTCAAATATTTTGTTTTGCTAATGTTTAGTTTAAGTTTTTTTAAATTTAACCAATTCGCCAGATAATGTAAATCTTGGTTTAAAAGTGTTTGAACATCATTTGGGTTTTTAGCCGCAATGCACAGAACAGTGTCATCGGCAAATAAATTTACATCGCAAAACCGTAAAACTCGCTTCATGTCATTAATATAATTTATTTATTTATTTATTTCGTCAAGCAAATGTAGACTACAGTTATAATAATACAATGTTTTCTTATATTCTATACATTATTTCCAGTAGTTAGTCGTTTTTTATTTGATTTCTGCCCATGGTGATGTCGATATTTTCGCAGTGCTGGTTATAGTGACGCATCATGCGATTTATTGGGCCATTTTTTGAGTAGTTTGTTCTGTGAGAATTTTCCGAAAATATTTTACGATTTCTTAATTGACGACTGGGTGCATAAAAATTTAGTTGTGATAATAATTGAGTAGATTGCACGCGTTGAGAAATAATGTCATTGATAAAATAAAGCATTGAAAGATCGCGGCGTTCTTTAAGTGCTTGTATGTCTATAAGCATGCAGCGTGCTTTATATGATGGTAAGGGAAATGATGTCCAATTTAGCTTACGAAGCGCGTACAAAAGAAATTGTTTTTGGACAGATTCAATGCGTTCTTCATGTGTGGCAATCAGACTTCCCGTGCACGCGTTTTTTTTTTTAAGCGACGAGAGAAATCTTTCTCTCGCTCGTAGAATTTCCATGCATGTGCGACGAGACGAGACACGTCACATGCAATTTGCAGGTTGCTCTTTCGCTTCTCTTTCGGTTCGGATTGCGATGCGCAAGGCGATGTTTCATCGCACTACGAACTGAGCGAGACGCCCGTACTGTACATACCTGATACAGCTCGTGCGCTACAGCTCGTGAGACTTTCTCGTGTACACAGATTTCCTGTACACGCGCTGAAACGACGAGAGGTTTCTTTTCTTTTTTTTTTCTTCGGTAAGAGACTGCGGCGCACCACACGTTGTCTTATCGCTTTACGAACTGAGCGAGACGCCCGTACTGTACCTTAGTGAAACTGTATATTAGAGAAATGACAAAGCACTCACCGTTGAGGAAACTGTCAACATCAAAACGGGCGAGCAGTATAATTTTGCATTGCCGTTATCCGTTTTGATGTTGACAGTTGCCTTAACGGTGAGTGTCTCTGCGTCTCTCTGGTGTATAGGCTGCCTACCGTACCTACATACGATATATGCCGTCAGACCCTTCTGAAGGTGTATTAATCGGAAGAATTCATAAAACTATATTACTACGATCAGATAATCACGAACCTTCAGAACCTGATTTGCAATAGCTATACACTAAGGTCGCTTTTACGCGTTTTTTTTACGTGGATTCCGGAATCTACGCGGTATTTTTTTTTCTTGCGGATTTCGGTTCCTCTTCACTCGGATTGCAGAATTTACGCGGGTTTTTTTTACGCGGATTCCGGAATTTACGCGGTTTTTTACGCGGCATGTATCCCCCGCATAAAAAGCGACTTTAGTGTACTCAATTCGAAAATTCTATCCAACATCAACATGTACTAGAAAATATAAACAATTTCAATGGTTTTACTATTTTTAACTCTCGAAAAACTTATGTTGTAATTTCAAACCACATTTTTTATCCTTAGAACTACAAAACAGAGTTCTATCATAAGATAGTCAATGACATCTAAACCGACGAAAGGAACACTTCTGTTAACCAACGTAACACTCTGCATCCGGTGCATTTTCGTACCGTTAGCATAATAAGTATAGTAACAAAACGTTCTTATTTCATGTTAACAAAAGTCGGATGAATTAATCATAGAATTTTGAATTGATAAATGAATGAACTAGGTTATATCATTGATAATTCTAACGGTGTTTTGATGCATGCTGCTATAACACCGTAAATGAAAAAACATAAAATCCCCTGCCTGTTTCCTTCTGCGCAAAATCAATTTCCTTCTCGCACCATTAGCTCAAAGCAACATGCGAGGCAAGCTCGCGAGACGAGCTCACGAGAATTTGCACGCAAGCTGTCTCAAGTACGCGACGCCCATGCACCGCACTCGTTAAGTTGAGAGACGAGATATCTTCGTGTACGTCGCGATAAAAATTCCCATGCGACGAGACATGGCTCGTACGAATGGTAAGTTTTCTCGCTCGCACGCTGCACACAGCACGAAGCGACTGAATGAGAAACGAGACTAGTAGCGCAAAGCACACTGTCTCTTCTTTGTGCGAGCGAGATTTCAGGAAGTCTGGTGGCAATATAGGGATTCCATACAATGCTACAATATTCTAGAATTGGTCGGACGTATGTAATATATAATAGTTTGATTGTATATGGGTCTTGAAAATTGTGGCCGAAGCGTTTTATAAAGCCCAGCAAACTATTTGCTTTGTTGATAATTGTATTATAATGTTCTATGAATGTGAGTTTGGAGTCTAAGATTACGCCTAGGTCCCTAACGATTTTGCATTTTTCTACTGGTTGGTTTCCTAAGAAAATGTTTGTTGGTGGTGTAACTGTTTTTCTGCTAAAGGCTATTGAATTACATTTTTTAATGTTGAGTTGTAATAGGCTTTTGTTGCACCAAGTGTAGAATACATTAATTTCATTCTGGAATATTTCGAAGTCTTCTGCATTGGTTATTTCTATAAAGAGCTTCATGTCATCAGCATATACAAGCACATGTATTGACTTAAGAAGAAAGGAAATGTCATTTACGTATAATATAAAAAGAAGAGGGCCCAGGTGGGAACCTTGAGGAACCCCAGAAGTTACTTCTATTGGGTTCGAAAAGGAGTTTTGAAAGCGGACTATTTGTGTTCGTTTTGTTAAGTATGACTGCAGCCATTCCAAAAATTTTGTTTCAGTTCCGTATTTTTCGAGCTTGAAGAGTAATAATGGTATGTCGATTCTGTCAAATGCCTTGCTAAAGTCCGTATAAAGAGCTTCTACGTGGTTACCGTTGTCCATTACAGTCAGAGTGAAAGTTATGAATTCCAAAAGATTTGTGGTAGTTGATCGGCCTTTGTAAAAGCCGTGCTGTTGAGTTGTAATTTGGTGTTTTACTTGTTGAAAGATTTTTTCATTAATTATTGATTCAAATAATTTTGGAATGCATGAAATAATGGCAATTCCACGATAATTACGAATGTCAGATTTAGCGCCAGATTTGAAAATTGGCACTAAATATGAGGTTTTCCAGAGTTCTGGGAAAATTCCATTCTTCAGGGACATGTTAAAAAGGTGTTGTAAGGGTGTAGATAGTTCTTCTGCCAAATTTTTGAGAAAAATTGGAGCTATTCTGTCAGGTCCAGGACCTTTCGTAGCGTCTAAATTTTTAAGTGCGTTTTGAATTTCGAATTCAGATATTTGATTGACAGATAAAGAATTCGAAAATTCAGGAAAATACGAGAAGTATTCGCGGTCGCGATCTGTTTCTTCATATGTGGTGTAAATTTCTTGAAAAAAAGTGGCAAAAAGACTACATATTTCATTACTAGTTTGTCCTACATTACTGTCAAGATGCATTCGTGATGGAAAGTTGTTACTTTTTAGTTTGGTTTTTACGTAATTAAAGAAGTTCTTAGGGCAAGACTTGATTTGATGTTCGATTTTACGATTATGTTCTTCATGTGCAATTTTAATGGCTGCGTCAAGTTGACAGCAAATTTCTTGGTAATTTTGAAGATTTTCGCTATTGTTGTCTTTTTTGTATATTTTATGTGCTTTTTGTTTTCTATTTTTTAAGTTCTTCAATTGTGGATTAAACCACACTGGATATTTGTTGGTGTTCGTTCGTCTTCTCTTCTTTAGAGGTACATTTTCTGATATAATTTGATTAATTATTTCATAAAATTTTGATACTTCTTCGTTGACATTTCCTTCTTTACAAATTATACTACGCCAATTTATTATGCGAAGTCTACGTTTGATTTGTTCGAAGTCAGTTTTGTGGTATTCCGGTACATCCTCGTACTCGCAGTCTATTGAATGACTATTGAATATTCAATTGCTGTGTGGAATGCTTCATTTTTCCAGATGGGAGTCAATGATGCATCTACACAGAAGTCTTCAGTGCAGTTTGTGAATAATAGGTCTAAATAAGCATTTTGTTTGTTTTTGACATGATTGATTTGATATAGACCGAGTTCTGAGGATTTGCCAAAAAGATACTGCAGTGTTTCGTTTTCGCCTACGACTGGGAGTAAGATAGATTCATTTTCAATGTCTACAATAAAGTCTGCATTACGTTGGTTGAAGTCGCCATAGACATGCAGTTTTACTTCTGGTTTCATGTTAGACATAATAGATTCTAGAGTTTTGAAAAATAATTCATACGAATGTTTATGAGCATGTTCCGGTGGAAAGTACACGGAACAGAAGATATGTTCTTCGCCAGCAATAAATGCTTTGGCCCATACGTGTTAAAATTCTTTATATTTGTCGGATATTATTTCTTCAGAAGTAAAGTCTACATTAATGGCAATGAGGACTCCACCGCCTGACTTTTTTTGACTGGTAGACAAATTCCGATCGTGCCGGAATACATTGTAATTGTTTCCAAATACTTCTTCGCTTCTTACGCTTTCGTCCCAGCTACTTTCAGTTCCTAAAATTATTTTAAAAGATGACGACAATAGATTTTGTTGAATTTCTTTCATTTTGCTTGGGCTTTTCATGCGATTGAAATTCTGACAATAGATAAGAATTTCAGTCGCATTCTGTCGAGGAAGCGAAGAAGTGTTAGTCAAGTTATTACTTATGTTTAAATATAATGGTTCTGCCTCAGAAGAGGGCGTCCTTACTTGCGAAAATTTGTACTAAATTTATTTACACTTTCGCGAAGTTGTTGAAGACGGTACGTGCGTTCATTTGATAAAAAATGACGATATGATTGAAGGTCGGCTACTGCTTCGGCTGGAGTGAGTCCATATTCCTGATGGACTTCAATAAAGACGCGTTGGAGCTGTTCTGGAGATGTCGGCAGTCCTTCGGATGCGAGAAGCATTCTTATACTGGTTGGTGTCATTCCTTCTACGCATACAGATGATGGTTGGTCCTTCATGTATGCGAGATATAGGCGTGTAATATGCATTACTTTTGGGTCGCGGAGTCTAGCCTTGAAAAAGCGCTCGTCGCCATTCGATGATTGCTGCGTAAGTCGGACGATTGGTGGACGCATGGGGTCAAGTTCAAATTGGCTGTCTTGCGGTGCTGATTGTATGCTGGCGTTGCTGGCAGGAGCCGGTGCAGAATTTCCATTGTTAGTTGCATTTTTTTCTGTCCGATATGGGTTGATAGTTTCGCCTTTTTGGAAATTTATAAATTTTGATGTTATGTCTGAATTCGGCGGCCCAGCAAATTGAACGCGTGCAGCTGCCAGGAGGTCTTTGTCCGAGGGTAGTGGTTGTTTTGGCATTTCAGCAATTTTCTTTGAGTTGCAGGCGAAATGGTTTATTCCGTGTTTATAGGTGTTACTTATGCTGATAGGGTTTGAGTTTTCCTGCTGACGTTTGCGTTGCTGCATACGTTTACGAGCGGCCTTTTCTGCTTGCTTTTCCTGCATGCGTCTTTTACGCTGTCTGGCGTCATATTCAGTCCAGTCGCGTTTCCATACTTTTTTATTGCCAATTAGGCGCCAGCCTGATGTGAAATTTGGAGTACGGTGTTCTTCTGAGTCCGATTCTGGAAGTGGCAATGAAAGGCGAAGTTCTTCAGCCAGACTGGGATGATTGTCTGTTTTTGGCTGGAGTGAATTCGATTCTTTGAGCGCTTTTAATTCATTAATTAGCTCCTGCGCCGTTGTACTGCAGTTTGTTTTCTTATTTTGTATAGCTTCTAATTGGTGTTCCATATTGTCAATTTTTGATTCTATATTAGTAAAGGCTTTTTCCAGGTGCTGTTGTATGTTCTTTGTGTGCTGCCGGTTTTCTTTGCTAATGTCCGATATGGAGTCATGGCCAAGTTCGCCGAACAGCGTCGAAATGCGATTTATGGTTTTTGCCGACGCATTGTTTGTGTTAATATTTACTTTTTTAATTTCCGTCTTCAATTCAGAAAGCAGTGTATTGATACTGTCCAGTGTGTCGTGCGTTACAGTCAGGTTAGAAAGTTGACTGATTATTGAATGATTTGATTTGATTTGTGATTCAATACTTTCTGTTAAAATTTTCTGGTGCTGGATGAGCTTCTTCAGTTGGAGTTGGTCCATGAACTGTTCCTGGCATTCTATGCATAAGGGCAGCATGAATGAACGCAGTAGTTCTTCTTGGTTTCTACGGGTTCCTACACAGGCAGCGTGGAAGTGCCTTTTGCATATTCCTTCGCATTTCCACAGGAAACGGTTGTCGGTCGAAGTACAGTTGGTTATGCCACACTTTTCCATAGCACTGATTAAAAATTGTTACGCGGCGAGTACGAATTGTCGAGAAAAGGTTAGATACACGCGGTAGCGCGACGGTCAAAGATTGTTTATAAATAAATAAATTGTTGCTTACGTGCACTCGCGACGCCGTCAAGGTGAAAAAAAAAATAAAAAAATAAAAATACAAGTTAAATTGCGGAGCGAAATGAAAACGCGTCCGCGCCCGATGACTGTTCGTGGCGAAAAAAAAATATAAACAAAATGGGCCCTAAAACACTTCCTTGCGGTACACCCAGTGTATTAGCAATGGAAACTGATTCAGAATCATAAAAACGAGTCTTCTGAGTTCCAGCACACAAATAGCTTTCAAACCATTTGTATGCTGTCCCTATGATACCAAAACGCTTCAATGTTTGCAACAATAAGGGCCTTGAAATTGTTTCAAAAGCGCGTTTCAGCTTAGCTTAGTTCTGACTGCACATATCAATGGTTGCTACTCCGTGATGGGTCCGAGCCACTCAAGATGCACAATGAATCAACTGAAAGAACGACTGGGAGTGGTAGTTCCTTCTCACTGTGCATCATTCAACGACCCGATTTTTTGTAGACCAATAACAGCGCCGGCCACGTCCTTACAGTCAGGTGGGGATATCGTCGGTTTCGTGCAACACCGGCACAACTCAAAAGTTTTCCATGTTGCAGTCAAATGATACCAAATATGATTAACTGTTATTTCACAAAGACTTGTGTCAAAGTCCACAAAAAAACTGAGTTATGAGTCGATGTGTCTTTGAAAGTTTTAAACTTGCTCATAGATTTCTTGGAGACGACAAAGGTAATTTAAAACGCCAACTTTTCAATCCCGTTTCTCTTGGAACTCTGAACTTCGAGTTATGCCAGTACCGCACGAAGCCTTCAATAAGGAAGGAATGTTAGAATGTAGTCTTTGCTTTGCTAGAGACCGAGTATACCTCTGCATCCCTACAAAGACCACGGAAGAAGGTTTTTGTTAGTGGGGTGGGTTTTTGATCAGGATTCACTTTGATAAGTGATACGACCATGATTTAATTGGGTTAATGTAACAATATAGATATGATCATATGCATATAATGTGAGATTAATGAAGTTGAATTCTAAAATACAATAAGAAGTAATATGGCGTGTAAATAAGATCTCGGTTGGCTACCTTGCATAGTTGAAATATCCAAATGTTTAACGCAGAAAACGCAAAAGAAATATTAAAAGAGATTCGATAAACGTATGATAATGATCCGTCATGTTGTGCTAAAACAGAATAGATGAACTTATATTAGACTAATTCATGACAATTCTATAGTAGTTATTGTGCTGCTTTCGGCGGCTGAAAACATTAATTGAAATAAATTGTTAAAACAACATTGCATCGCAACTATTCACAGTATAAAGTCATCTAAACATTGTAGATATGATCATGTATAATGTGAGATTCTTAAAAATGAATATATAAAATACAACAAGAGGAATTTGAAGAAAATCTCGGTTGACTGCCTTCCATAGCTGAAATTTTCAAACTTTTAAAGTGGAAAACGCAAAAAATTATTAAAACTGATTCGAAAAACATGGAAAGTGTCCGTTATATTGTGGTCCCAAAAAGAGTGATGGACTTTTTAGACTATTTCACGACATATCAATAGTTGTTGTTGTGCTCCTTTCAGTGGCTGAATACATGAATTGAAATAGGTTATTACAAAAACACTGCCGCGCTTGCACAGACGTCTCGCTCATCTCCACGACCATTCATCGCGTAAAATCATCTAAACAAATCATCCACAGGTTCACGCATCCATCATAACCACGAACGCTATCGGCAAAAAGTGGAAAAATTGGATTACCGTGATGCGACGATTCACAGTTTGAGCGAAACAGAAAAGACCTTTCACGGCACTGTTTCAAAAGCGCGTTTCAGATCCAAAAACACCGCAAAAATAGTTTCTTTAGCCTCGATTTTCTCTTTCCATTTTGCTAACACCAAGTTCAATGCAGACTCACAAGAGTGTCCCTCTCGATAACCTGATTGTTCTGGGGTTAGCAAATTATTACTGTTCAAATAATGCATTAGCTGGCCTTTAACAATTAGCTCCAAAATTTTCTCTAATGTGTGCAGTATATCAATTGGGCGGAACTTTTCGGCTTTATCCGTCCCAGTAATTTTGGGGATAGGAACCACAACAGAGGGCACGTGCCCTGTTTGTAAAGATTCGTTGACAAGATCCAGCAGGTCGTGTCCAATTACATGAAAGCAATCTTGTATTACTTTTGCGTTGACATTGTCGATACCAGCCGATCTCTTCAAAGAGAAACAAATATCTTTCAACTCTGCAAAAGTAATAGGATGAAAACCATCAAATCTACAGTTATTATGGATCGGCTGTATTATCTCGTCAGGTTCATTGACCACATCAATACTTTGATTGATCGATAACACTTTCAACGAAATAACTGTTAAATTTATTTGCAATAACTCGCGCGGAGTTTTCCTCAATACCGTTAAAAGTTATGGACTGTGATGTTTCGCGCCGCGGTGTACCTGTTCCAATCATCGTTATCATTACTTCTACAAAATTTTTTATAACATTTATCTCTTTTACGTTTCAAACGCACAAGATCTAAAGAGTACCAGCTGTTCGAATTTTGTAACTCAACAAATTTTTCAAAAACTAAATTCTTGGTACACTCTCCCAGCGTATTGGCTAGAACAGCTGCTTTATTGTCCAAATTTCCAGTTATTGGATGAAAATTCAAACTTCTTGAAACAAGCTGAGACATTGCTTGTTTCGAATAACTATTCCAGCACTTTATTTTTACTTTATCCTCTCGGTTTTGATCATTTTCAATTGAAATACAAATTGTCTAATGATCTGTTATTTTATAATCGGCCTCTGTAATGGAATGAACATTATCAAAATTTGAGAACACATGATCAATCAAGGTACGAGAGTGTCTGGAAATTCTTGTAAATTGAAAAACTGTTTGTCTTAAATTGAAAAAACCGACTAATTGCTTTAATTGATTCGAAATCGATTCACCAAGCCAATCAATATTGAAATCACCAGCAATTACGTTTAATTTATTCAAATCAACAAAATTTCCCACCAGTTATCTAAAATTTCCAAAAAACGCTGGTCACTTGAACTGGGGGAATGGTAGACTATTCCAAAATTTCCCATCGTCATGCATCTCTGAACTGATATTCCCAGAAACCAATTGTTTTCAACAGATTCGTTTGATAGAATGTTGAACTTGACTGATTCCTTGGCGTAAATAGCAACCCCACCAGTATGTCTGGAATGTGAAAGACAAAAAGCAACTTTATAACCCGGAATGCTATATTGATCAAATGCATCAGCTTCCACTATGTGAGTTTCAGCCAGCAATACTAACATTGGTCGTTTTGTTTCCACAAGATGCCGCAAAGCAACATAATTTGTGGATAAACCAGCAATATTAAGATAAACTATTACTAATTTCCTCTCACATTGCATTTTCTTCAGCTGCTATTTACTTGACAACATGTTGCTTTTCCTTTTTTCAAACAGTCTCCGAAAAACTGGACACTGCGAACTTGATGCTGGATGTTTCGCGTCCAAATTCATTTTTAACTCATTATTAAGTTTTAAACAATTTACGCAATTATAATCAGTAGAAGCGCATTCCGATGTTTTGTGCTTTCCACTGCACTTAGAGCATGTCTCAGGATTAACACACTCTGTGCTTTTATGACCAAATTCGCCACATTTAAAGCAACGCAATACATTTATGGCCTCTCGTACAAAACACTTGTCCCACCCAATGCTTACTTTTCCAGCATTCATTAGGCAGTTATAAGTGTCTTGATCAACTTCGATTATCACATTAAACTTGTTATATTTGAAGCGTGAATTTTCATACTCGGCAATAACCTTTACTTCTTTAAAGCCGATGCTATCATTCTGACTTTTTAACAAGTCTATGAATTCATCGGAGGAATATCGATCACTCATTCCCACAATTTTCAACTTAGGCTTCGGGATTGTGGGAATAACAGCATTATATCGTTCACCTAGGTTGCTTTCAATGTCTTTTTAACAACCTCAACATTATCCCCTACTGCACACTCTGCAATTGTCGAGCCATTCTTACCGTTTCTAAAATTCCTAATTTTGTGGATTTTTGAATCTAAAGTTTTTTTTCAAAAAACATCTAGTATCTTTACTAGATTGAGAAGTCTCGACCGGTTTGATCACAATGACCGGCCGAACCCTACGGTTTTCCTTTTTCTGTAATTTATTTGACATACTCCCAGTCGAACCCGCTAAAACATTCTCGTATGTTGGTATACTATTCGAAAAAACCTCGTCATCACGTACTAGTAACATCTTTTTACTGGGGTTAGAGTCCGATTCAGAGTGGACCGTTCTCTCATTTCGACTCCTTTTTCTGTTCATTGGACCATTATTTCTATCGCGATCGGTATTTAAGACTATATGGTTTTTGAAATCATCAAGCTTTCCAGCAACACTGGTCTAAATGTTTGCCAGACTCTCACGAAGAGAATCGCTGACAGATTTCAAAATAGTCTCGATCGCGTTAGAAACAGCAACATTTATCTGGGTTTCAATTTTGTTTTGATTATTCGTGAGCGACTGGGAGACAGATGATAAGGCATCTCTCATCTTTGTCAACTCACTCAAAACATCATCTTTCCCACCGTCATCACAGGCTGATAAACACGAAACACATTTAAACACAATATTCTCATTATCATTAACGACTTTCGCTGCTATTTTCGTAAGGGGCGTGCAAACTCAAAATTTCACTTGAGCCTTTGGAACCAGTGGTTAAAATTATCATTTGAGTTTCATAACAATGAAACTCTGCAACTTCTGCACGTAGTTGATATATGTTGCCATGATCATCGGTTTCACTACCTGTTAAACTATATAAACAAAATTGTTCATCGTTACTCGGCGTCTCAAAGTGAACATACAACATGAGAGATATTGAAACGGCAGATTTTCGGCTCGGTTCATTCATCAATTCAAACGTAGCAACCGGGAGAGTGAAACTCAAAGATGAAAAAATCAATTTCGTTTGGCGGTGCTGACTTTTTTCGAAGTGTTTTTAAGAAATATTTATTCCGTTACTAAAAAAAAAAACCTAAAATGAGTGGTGATAGAGGAAACTTTTCTTGTGATAATGGTGACATCAGAACAAGAAAGCGTAGTGCAGGTATGTTTACTGGTTACAAGTTTTGAACGATGCAAAAAAGTGCTTGACATTAAAACCCGTGTTTTAGAAAAGCGTACGTTACAGGACATATTGTAAAAGAAACGTTGGAAAACATTCTTCTGGCGAAGCTGAATCGGGAGGTGTTCGAACACATCCTACAAACGCACGGTTGGAAGGACAATGTTGTAACTGAGTAAGTGATAATAAACAATCCTAATTATTTGAGAAATCACTAATTTTATCCACTCTTCCTGTTTTTTATTTTTCAGATAATCTGTCCAAACCAGTCTACCGTTCCATGTTACGTTTGTTTCTATATGAAAAGGAATTTTTAAATTATATAAAACTTATGAAATATCCTCTAGTGAATAGCTCCACAAGTATATTAACACCTGACACACATTACTAAAATAATAATCAGAACGACTTTACTGATAACAAAATGTTATTTGCTGTAAATATCGAAAGAAAATTGTCCAAGTCTTCGATGCATGCATATCTTATATTGAAAGGCAGCCTGAATATTTTGGAATACCAATGGTTTTTCAATAGATTGAGTTTCATTTAAACTTGTAATTGTGATATATGGTAAAACTTAAATAAGAAATATCGTTTATGAAAAATAACGTAATGACTTAGTTGATGAATTTCAATAAATATTATAAATTATAATGGTATGATCGCTGCTGTGCTTTTATATGTTTAGAGCTGATGTAAGACAGTCGGTTGCAGATCATACGAGCGAATCCCGTTACAGGGGAGACTGTCAGTAGGATCATAGCACTAGCCTTGTAAATTGTCTTGTATATATAAGGGTTGGTTGCAAAGTCTGTGTCAAAAAAAGTTCAAGTTCCGATAGTGGAATGCTCTTCGGAATAAACCAGTGCAGAAAACATTTTTCTTGAAAACATCATTTAATAATCATAATAATGCCTGCATTCAATCATTAATATTTATTTGTTTTTATTTAGTTGTCTATTTGTGATTCATTTATCTATGAATGTCTATCAAGCAGTTGACATTGCCTATTGCATCTAAGTTCAACGCAATTCTAACATTCAGTACAAGTTACGATTAGTAGTATTCAATCTCAGTTCTGTGAAGGTGAAAATGATTTTCAGTTTCGACATCATACAAACGACAGTGAACTTTGACTAAGGAATGAATACCAACAAATGTGTTCATCGAAAATCAATAGTTTGATTTGTCAAGAGACCGTTGTCATGTTACAATTTATTTTTGTGTACAGAAGAGATATTTGACGTAAAGGTTGCCTTGATATCAGTCTGTTGTCTATTTGTGATTCATTTATCTATGAATGTCTATCAAGCAGTTGACATTGCCTATTGCATCTAAGTTCAACGCAATTCTAACATTCAGTACAAGTTACGATTAGTAGTATTCAATCTCAGTTCTGTGAAGGTGAAAATGATTTTCAGTTTCGACATCATACAAACGACAGTGAACTTTGACTAAGGAATGAATACCAACAAATGTGTTCATCGAAAATCAATAGTTTGATTTGTCAAGAGACCGTTGTCATGTTACAATTTATTTTTGTGTACAGAAGAGATATTTGACGTAAAGGTTGCCTTGATATCAGTCTGTTTGAGTTTCTAGGTGGTGATTTTTTTCAGCACTGTTTGGAACAGCATAATTTCTGGTATCAATAATTGCACATTTCAATGCTTCCAAAGCGGAATCAATATTCACTTTACTTTGCAAATCAAGCTCGTTATTGAAATTATTTTCAATATGAATTATATATATATATATATATATATATATATATATATATATATATATATATATATATATATATATATATATATATATATATATATATATATATATATATATATATATATATATCCCAATTAGCCTTGTGATAGTTAAAAGCAGAGCTCATAGGGTTTCGAATTGATTTATGTGATATGGAAAAAGTTATTGGAAGTTAGTCAGAATCAAAGTCAGCATGTGTAATCAATTCACTACACACATGACTTTGATGTGTTAGTACCAAATCGATCGTTAATGGATTTCTTACGGAAGAAAAACTTGTAGGACTATTCGGAGACAAAATAGAATAGAATCCTGAGAAACAATCATTGAATAAAATTTTGCCTTTGGAATCACTTTAAGAATAATATCATGATCAATTTTGTTGTTTTTGTGATTCACCTTTAAAATAATTTTTGTGTTCGCGAGTGCATTGGAATGGTAAATACTCTGCGGCAATAAATAAATTCCCAAGTTCAGTTTGAACTGCAATCCCCAAAGTTTCAATAACTTTAGTCTCAGGATGGGGAAGAGCACAATGTATGATTCGGCGATGGATAACAATTGCAACTGTATCGCCAGAACCCTGAATTCTATCATGTCTATGAACCACGTAATTGGGATCATATTTTAATTTAATGTTAGGTTTTAAAAAAGTTTTAGTAATAATTGCAATGTGCACATTATTTACTGTCAAAAATTATTACTTGCCGTAATAGGCCCCAGACGGTTGATATTAGAAAAAATATTTTCGGTAGAAATATCAGTTGGGATAATCAATGTATTTTTATTTTCCACCACTTTTTGTTTACCCCCACATTAACGGTCATTTTCGAACTATATACATTAGTCAGCAAAATGTTCGAACCACCTGTAACCTGTGCATACGAAAAACGGTTTTGTATAGAAGTAAAAAATTGGGCGGTACAGCTGGTACGCTTAGAGAATGATGTTTTGAAGTTTGTTTTGATTGGGAAATTAAATTTTGTTTACCCTGCCTTTCCTTACTCATGGCTACACGGACAGCGCTTTCGTAAAAAATTGACATATGGTTGCCGTTACAATTAACACAGCGAAAATTTTTGCTCTCTTTCACAAGACATGTGTCCTTTTTGTGAGAGTTTCCACAATAAAGACATTTCCGGTCCATGTTACAGAAACTAGATCCATGGCCATATCGTTGGCAAGTACGGCATTGGGTGATATGCATTTCACCTCCGCCAAACTGCCTATAATCGCATATCAGTCCCATCTGGAAAATCATCAAGTTGAGAAAACAGCGCTTGAAGATATTTTTCATATTTTGGGTAATTCACCTGTTTGGGGTGGGTCATTTCCAGTTTTTCGACATAATGTAATGAAATAAACCTTAATCATAACTTATTTATCAAAGAATTGCCTTTTTCGTGAAAATTACAACAAAAAATATTAATAAGGCCATCGAGTAGCAAAATAATCGCATACCCGTCTCACTTTCAACCGCTCGGTGTAGGAGCAGTCATATTTGTCTCAAGTTTTTTGGATATGGGCAGACGTTTATAGCCGCAGACAGCTTCTATGCTGCATGACGTATGCATGGCGGAGACGTTCACCCATTACTTACCCCGACTTTAAGGCCGTTTTAGAAAATGCAAAATATAAGGTTGAAGTCTTGGATATGCTACTGAACAATTTCCTTTCTTAGGTCTATAAGAAACTATTCGGCAATAGCCCGTACATTTAACATACTGCAAATGTGGTATTGAGAAAGAGAAGTCCAGTTTCATTACAACAGTAACTTGTTGAAAGACGACAACTCTGGAAAGAGGTATGAACTGTTTTTAGCTAAGCAACTAAAAACGATTTCTTTTGCGTTGACCATTGTCCAAAGTAACATTGCTCAAGGCTATTATCCCTCTGGTTGACGGAACCAATAACCTTCCGGGAACGAACCTTCAGAAAAAGCTGCAGTTTCAGTGTCTACATAAAGTTAACTTTTGGGTGGAATTTGTTTGAAACAACCTCGCATTATTTAAATATTTGATGTTTTTTTAGCAATTAAAAGCTTGAAGAACAACACCAAATATTTGTTATATGGATTGGAGAAAAAAAATATGGCCATACTCAGGAAAAACATTGGTGGGACTGATATGCGATTATTTTTAAGATGGGACAAATTGACCTCACATTTTTTCTTATTTTTTGAAATAAAACATACTTTTTTATTTCCTTAATCGATATTAAAGCAAGAAATAGATGGAATCTGATATTAAACTCAAAAACGATGAAAATCCATATGGGACTGGTATGCGATTATAGGCAGCAAACTTCCTATAAATTTCCTATTTTACCCGCACTTTTGTACTGCTTGTACTTTTTCAAAAAATTTTAAGTTGTTAACCTCAGTGCGGTTTAAATGAATTAAATAGTTTGCAAGGGAAACTCCAGTTCTCTGATTGTTTTCACCTCGTGATTTTTGTTTCATAAGAATTACTTGGGTAGGAGCTATGCCAAGTAATTCTGTCAAAGTAAATTTTATCTCATCAACGGTTTGATCGTTGGTGAGACCTTTCAAGACAACCTTGAGCTTGGCGTTCTTGGCGTCGTTGGTAAAAAATAGTAGGAGGGCGGTATCCAAGACACGACCGCATAGTTGACGTAGGACTACAATAGTTTTATATTTGGTTTTGGAGCTCTGTTTGATTTAAGTTCGTTTTACTTTTGGCACGGTTCGATTTTGGCACACATGTGCCAAAAATGAGCGGTTACGTTTAATCACATTTTGTAGTTTTCATGATTTATTTTTCCAATTCAAGCTCAACATCCTCCAAAAGAAAAGTATTTTGGTTCTATTTGTTGCCGAAGCGGATATCCGGAATAGGTAAAACGGTTCCGGAGATATGACTGGAATATGTTCCGGCAATATAGTGTATAGGCAATATAGGCAAAGCAGTACTATGTTTCTAATTACTCGGGTGGTAATATCAAGTATCTCGGTCGTCAGCCGTAATTCATCAAGCGACACTTCAAACGACTTGGAACTAAAACTAGTTCATGGGGTCTGTATTTTGGTTATTTATTTGCAGCACTCTCTTTTAGAAGAAAAATTATTCTTTTTAACATTGATGAATATCTTTTATTCTAATACAGTCTATTTTCCGTAATACGCGAAAAGGCAACCTTCTATACAATAATAAATTGAGCACGATTTAGTAAAAATCAAACTTCCTACCCTTTCTATTTTATTATATTGTGGAAGATGGCTCATACACCGATCACAAAGCGGCAAAGATGTATCATTTTTTTTTTCCTGCCAGTTAATGGAAAAAAATATCGATAATGAATTACAGTTTTTAGTAGAAAATGTATATTCACAGAAAATTCAAAATTGACATAGAATTTTATAACCGTGTTAACATTCAATTCAGGTCAATCCAAACATTTTATCAGTATACAGAATCAATCAGAAAAAAAAAATCAGTTCCAAGATACCAAAGAACAACGAAGATACCATATTTGAAAGTCATATGTCTGTTATCTTCAAAAATAAACAGGGCTAGCCTCAGCAATTAATATTTGCATAGTGTTGTTCATTTACAAGTAAGGTTATGGAAAGTAATATTCTCTTGTTGATGCTAATGCAAAACAAAAAAAAATTAATTATAAAATACAAGTACAAATTTCGGAACTTTTTTTATTTTTTTTGTAAGATTTGGACCACTGCGACCATTATTTTGATCTTTTGTGGTATTTCGGAACTCTAATATCAAGATGAAATTAATTTGGTTTTCCCCTTTACCGCCACCGCGGGATGCAACTAGGATTGTCATATTGAACTAAACTCATTTAGCTAGCAGCATTTTGGTTTTCTATTGTCTTTTAAATACCCTATATTTAGTTTTTTAGTAAATCTGAGAAAAACAGAGTGAACAGTTCAAAAATAAACAACGCATTTTATCTGTACAATGCACCAAATTTTTTTATACACTGCTATCTGCCTCTACCGACACGTACAGCATTTTGTTATCCCCGGCGGCGCAACGTATTTTGCGGCACCCGAAAAATCACATTGAATTTTTATATTTGCTACTATACGAAACAAGAAGAAGATGACAATTCAAACGGCAATTTGATTATGTTTCAGATCGCAAAACGATACCTACGCATTAACCCAACACGCCTTACTGTGCGTCGGCAATGTAGTCTTCACTTGGCTTCGCTGTACACAAATGAATATCGAATTCTTCTGAACTGATAGACGACGAGTGACCAGTAGACTGGGACAAGATTATTCGGGAAAAAAGCGGTGGTGTTATTTTTTCGCTCCTATGCACTTTTCGTGTTCCTTTTGGGTCCTTTAACAACTGTGTAACTTTTAGATCGATCACCATGCTGTAGCAGTGTTGCTGGAAAACTTTAATGGTGAGCCGTCCGTCAGATATTCAATCAGTTTGTGGTGAATAGCTGTTTTTACAAGCATCGTAGCGCCTTACGGTCTTCAGAAGA
Organism: Wyeomyia smithii; assembly: GCF_029784165.1. Taxonomy (NCBI): domain Eukaryota; kingdom Metazoa; phylum Arthropoda; class Insecta; order Diptera; family Culicidae; genus Wyeomyia; species Wyeomyia smithii. The sequence continues at coordinate 159,292,750 of NC_073696.1, forward strand.
GTTTTTCCCAGGAAAATTTCCTACAAATATCATGTATTGATATTTTTTTAAGAGCCATCTTGACATCTCTAGAGAATAAGTATTTAAAAAGTGGATTTTCACATATAAAATCGTATGGAAACTTTAAAAATCGGGTGCAAATCGGGCGTTTCACCGATCGATCTGAAAAGTTACACAGTTGTTATTGGACCCATAAGGAACACGAAAAGTGCATGGGAGCAAACATTTATTTTTTGTCTCACCCTAGTGCCCAGCGCTCTATTGATACATTGCTCGGTGCAGTACTGTTGCCTGTGCCAGCATGTTTCCCTTCAAGACATCAGTTTTAATAACATTCTTACAGCAGAACGTAAAACTGTCTGTTACGAACTTTCCAAAAAAGCTTCACCTTCAAGACATAGGCTAGGCTCATGGAAGTATGGAAGATTCTGTCAAATTTTTTTTTGCCACTGCTATACAGTATATCATAGCAGGCAGTTGGTGTCTAAGCATGAAGTCTGTGTCAGGCGTGCTTGGATGTGATTGGTACATTGTTCGTGAAAATTCGACATTGAAACTTTTATGAAACTTTCACTGTTTAACAATGAAATTATAATGATAACTGAAGATCACTAAATTGTCCATCATTTTATCAATCCAACAACATATTGAATATTGTTTCGTTGGGATCATCACCGCTTAATTTTATTTCTGTTGAATTATCGACGTTTATCGGTGAGAAATAAATTAAAAGCCACAAATTTCCGGACGTTTCGACTTACTTATTTATTTTTTCAGTCATCTTCAGCGGATTATACAAATACATAAGATTACAAAACCTTATCTAACATTTTTCAAACAACACTTACTTGCTAGACTAATAAACTATACCGGCGTACTGTTTTACTTCTATCGATCTGTTTATTCCCTCCTTTTATCTTTTATTACTGGCAGATCTTATTGTTTCTGTTGTTGTTTACTGTTGATCTTTAACTTTTCAAACAACCCGTTGTAAGCCGATCTAAACTCGATCGAATCACGCTGTAGGTTGAATGTGTTTTCCTCACCTTTTATTTTTATGTAAAAATTTTCTGCTATGAGACGTGTGTCAGTTTTAGTTATCTCGTCAAGTATTCTTGTTTTTTCAAAATCGAAAAAATGTCCCTCAGTTATTGTGTGTTGTACTAGTCCCGTGTTACCTATGCTTTTTTACTTGACATCATTTTTATGTTGATCTATCCGTTTGTTTAAAAATTGACTAGTTTGGCCAATATATGATTTATCAGTACAAACACCGCATGGAATTTCATAAACCACATTAGTTTTTCGATGTTTTTCAATTTTGTCTTTCAATTTCGAGAACATTATATCCTTAATTTTGTCAGTTGGTCTGAAAGCTAATACAATGTTGAATTGCCTTAAATATTTACTCAGTTTTTTTCCTAAGCCTGGTATGTATGGTGTTGAAATAAACTTAGGGTTAAGTGTCGTCTTGCTTGTTGTCGTATTGTAAAGATTTGTTGTTCGTTCTTGTATTAAACTGTTAATCAAAACCTTTGGGATATTATTATTACCGAGAATATACCTAACTGTTTCTAAGCTTGATGGTCTGTATTCTGGCAGACTTAGTTTTAAAGCTCTATCAATAAGTGCTATAGTTGTATTTCTTTTGTGACTCATGGGGCTTACAGAATAATAGTCAAGATATCTACCTTATGAGTCTTTGTGTCCGAAAACTTAAGTTTAGCGTTGTCCTCTAACTATAAGGTGAATTGCAGTCTCGGGTGGAAACTGTTGAAAACAGCCAACATCCGATCTACTTTGTCCTTTCGTACAACTGCCACGCAATCATCCACATACCGCTTGAAAAAGGCTGGTGTGATGTTTTCCTGTTGAAGTTGATCTAGAGCAGTGTTTTCCAATCTCTCCAATACAGTATTTGCCACCACTGGAGAAAGTGGCGATCCCATCGGTAACCCAAACTTTTGTTTAAAAAACCGACTCCGAAACGCGAAAAAGTAGACGAAAGTACCAGTGCGAGCATTTCCATAAAAAATGGCTGTTTTCAACAGTTTCCACCCGAGACTGCAATCCACCTCAGAGTTAGAGAACAACGCTGAACTTAAGTTTTTGGACACCGTAGTCAGGCGGGAGAACGGCAAGGTAACTACCGAATGGATGCCTAAAGACTCAGAAGGTAGATATCTTGACTTTAATTCTGTAAGCCTCATGAGTCACAAAAAAATACAGCTATAGAACTTATTGATAGAGCTTTAAAACCATCAAGCTTAGAAACAGTTAGGTATATTTTCGGTAATAATAATTTCACAAAGGTTTTGATTAGCAGATTAATACAAGAACGAACAACAAAACATTGCAATATGACAACAAGCAAAACGGCACTTAGCCCTAAGTTTATTTCAACACCATACATACCAGGCTTAGGAGAAAAACTGAGTAAATATTTAAGACAATTCAACATTGTATTAGCTTTCAAACCAACTGACAACATTAAGGATATAATCTACTCGAAATTGAAAGACAAAATTGAAAAACATCGAAAAACTAATGTGGTTTATGAAATACCATGCGGTGTTTGCACTGATAAACCATATATTGGCCAAACTAGTCAATTTTTAAAGAAACGGATAGATCAACATAAAAATGATGTCAAGTCAAAAAGCATAGGTAACACGGGACTAGTACAACACACAATAAATGAGGGACATATTTTCGATTTTGAAAAAACAAGAATACTTGACGAGATAACTAAAACTGACACACGTCTCATAGCAGGAATTTTTTACATAAAAATAAAAGGTGAGGAAAACACATTCAACCTACAGCGTGATTCGATCAAATTCAGATCGGCTTACAACGGGTTGTTTGAAAAGCTAAAGATCAACAGTAAACAACAACAGAAACAATAAGATCTGTCAGTAATAGAAGGTAAGAGGAGGGAATAAAAAGATCGATAGAAGTGAAACAGTACGCCGGTATAGTTTATTAGTCTAGCGAGTAAGTGTTGTTTGAAAAATGTTAGATAAGGTTTTGTAATTTTATGTATTTGTAGAATCCGCTAAAGATGACTGAAAAAATAAATAAGTAAGTCGAAACGTCCGGAAACTTGTGGCTTTTAATTTATTTCTCACCGATAAACGTCGATAATTCAACAGAAATAAACATATTGATTATTGTGATCCATCGTATGGTTACATCAGTTTAAACGTTTGAAGTCTTTCATTCCGACGTTACACCTTGGTTTTAGTTTTCACAGAATGTATCTCGATATAGTGCGGTTAGACGTAGTCCTACGTTAAAAATGTACATCTTGTAAGTTAAATACTGTACAAGACGATTACGACTCCTTATTGATTTCGGCTAATAAGCGGCATTCGCCTCTACGGCTAACTTGATAAGTAACTTTAACGTCAGAAACAAACGTTGAAAGTTCCTTTTTGAAAATATTAAATTCCAAGAATAGCTACCACAATAGGTGGAACTTTCTCTTTTTCAAAAGAATTTACATTTTGTATAGTTTCATTAGTAATAATTTCCATTTCACCGGCTTCTTGCTCAGGTAAAATATCAAAAACATTTTCGCTGCAGACACTCGAATTGTCCGAGAGAGAATGCTCTTTCTTTCTCCTCGTAGTGATGCGCGGTTTCTTTTTCCGCCCTGTCATTTCAAAATGTGATACAAAAAAAGTTAAAAACAAATGTTAAATTCATAAGTAGGTAGTCGTGATAAAGGCTGATGTGAAACAGCTTTTAGGTAGTCTTTAAAAGATGCACTGACAAAACACAAACTTTGAATCAATAGGCAGTCAAAGACTTGTCTACAACCAAGCGAGAAGACGTCTGATCTGTAAGACAGTTCAAGACGCACTGTATGAAAATGCATTAAACTCGACAATAAATTACCAATCTTGTACCTAGTAATGTGCAGTGCGTATCTTACCTCATTATGCTTGATTAATCTGAGTTTGATGACAGAGATTTATCCAATAATAATTCAGTTAATTTTAAAAAGTTCCAGTGTTGGAGCGCATGGGAGTTGGTATTTTTGATGTACCTCTATCTCGACGATGTGAAGTTATCAATGGCGTTGCTTTACAATTAATTTCTTCTGATGTTGGCAATAAGGCAGAGCACGGCCTTGGTTCTTCTCTTACAGTGTGACCGTCGAGATGAGTAATCGTTCCATTTTTTTTTACCCATTCTGTAGTGATATTTTCACATCCATTGTCATCGATTTCAGTGGTAGCTGCTTTTGCTAAGCTGTTTGAGTACTCAGAAAGTAGTTCTTTCACTTGTAAAATTATTTGAGAATCACTCTGTCTGCTGGTTGCTACTTCAATCAATTGTTCTGCTAACGTAGAAGAATGATTTCGTTCATGTGGTAATACGCCAGTTAAATTATGCGGTTTCATTTGAATATTATCCTTGTCGCAAATAGATTTCAGCGAAGAATTCAAAGATGATGCTGTTTCTTTTGGATTTAATTTATTTTCGAAGGTATCTGTTGGTTTTTGTTTGAAAGACTTGCAGCTCCAAGCATCTTCAGAAGTTTGGTTGGCATGTCGCATCGATTGATGGGTTGATATTTTCCGGTTGGATCTATTTAACTTTCCATTTTCCAACGTTGCTACGTTATCTATACTTCTACTTCGGAATAACTCTCGACAAGTTGGAATTTTACTACCAGTCGTAATTTTAGAAGTAGACCCATTAAGGTTATTGTGTACTACTGGAAGTTTGCTTGCTGTACAATTAGTTACATCGTCGATGTGAACTGTAAAAACGTCTTCAGTGATATTTATTCCGGGGGTAATGAAATTGTTATTAGGTATTTGATCGAAATCGTGATTTGAGAACTTGGCTGATTCGTCAACGGCTTCGCATTCAGACAATAAACTTTTCAACGCATTACGGTTTTTTTCATCAACCTTGCCTCTGTTGACACCAGCAAGTTGCGAAGTTTGCTCTAGATGACCTGGAACGGGAAATTAAAAACTTAAATTCGTATCCTCTTTCAAACCCTAGGTACATTACATAAGTCTTCAACGTTTAACTAATATGAAGATTCGAAAATATAAAAACTTTTCTTATCCATGTACTATTATGTGAGTCTAAGACTACTTTCGGAACTGGGAAGATGCCCAGATGCCAGAATTCTTCACTGGGCTATCCCCAAAACAGCTCAACAAGGCAGAATACTACACAGAATAAGCATTTCCACTATGTGCGTTCTAAGTTTATTGGTGTTGTATGGTCCATTGTGAAGCTTTGCTTATTTGAATTGATAATTGAACTATAAGATGTAACACGAGATGTAATTTTTGATAGATGGGTTGTGCCGAATAAGAACAACTCATATTAGCGGAACTTTCGTTAAACGCTAATCGCTAATTTTTTATTACGTAGATCAGCGGTTCTCAACCTGGGGTACGCGTACCCCTAGGGGCACGCGAAAGCCTTCAGGGGGTTCGCGAGAGAAAAATCGGTAATGGCGGATAAAGCAATTTTTTTTATAATACTTTATTTGTTGTTCTAACTTCCTCCTAGAACACGACTGTAGCAATCAAACAAATCACAGTTCAATTTTAAACCTAAACTAGACTACCACAACATGATCTACCACTACTCTCTCCCACTCTGCGAGAACATTCTAAGCCTGATATTGATTTGGAAAAAATCGCCAATTGCGTTTGAAGATAGGGCTTAAAAGTTTCATCTACTTTGAAGAAGCTCTAATGCAAAGTTGCTGCTCAATTGGTCTTTGGGAAGTCGTGCCTCAAAGTGAAATTATCATTTTTTACCAATGAAGAAATACAATGATAACATTTCACTATTCTACCCTGTCTTTTGACTTTTGAGACACGACTTCCCAAATTCTATTGATCTGAAATTTTTACATGGAGACTTTATTCGAGACGATGAAACTTTTGAGCCGTGCCGCTAAACAGAACTCGAAGGTAAAATTTTTCCCCACACATTTTTCCCTACTATTTACAACAAGAGGTAAGTTTACATAACGATGTTCATACTTTAGTGTACTACGACTACTTACAGAAGTTTTGGCTTGTCAAAAAAAGGATCTACCGTGCGGCGCCCTGATTCTGCGCAGCTCTTGATTCTCACACTTGTAGCGAGTACATGTACATAGAATTTATTTTAATATTTGTTTGTAAAGATGAGTTACTCAATATTTGCAAGCCTCAAATAATAGTTCTACTTCAAATATTTAAACAACGGTTTTCAAATAAAAACCTTTGATTCGACATCGCAAACAAAGCCACAGTCAAAATAGTAATTGGCATAATATTCGAAAAATGAGATCCCCGGTGCTCAAGTGCGCTAATTGTCTTTCACCACCGATGCTGTTGATGCGACGAGATGATTGACCCAGCCGGAAAGTCAATCGACCTTTGTAGTGGAAGAGAGTATCTTTTCCTCTCTAACCTTTGGGCTGGGACAGTTGAGATAGATGAAGACTGATTCCGGGAGAATATGATCTTCGCCCAATTTTGACCTTCATGCTTTCAGCGCGATTAGAATACGCGAAACAGTTTCCGGTAACGAAGTTACCTCATTTGCTTCTCTGCTTTAGTTGCAATAGGAAGCAAACAAACATCGCTCCGTACAGATCTATCGTACGATTCAGAACAATACGCATTGTTCGACGACGCGTGTGTTGCTTGTGTTTTCGATGCCGACGCTGCGATAGTTTGTACATCCAGCAGCCGGAGTGAATTCCCCGCGCTACCGCCTGCCGTTTACAGCAGTGTCGCAGGCTGTGTATTGTGCACAGTCGGCCACGTGATTTTTTTGATTCGGTGTCACATCATCCATATCATCCAGCAACCGAAAAAAGTTCCCCGCGCCACCGGGCGCTAGTTAGCCCCTAGCGCCGGTTCAGCCTGTCGTTCATCATAAGATCATCGGATTAATCCAACGTGCAGCCAGGATGGAGCGTAGATAAATAATTTAAGAAGTCTGGTGAAGTATTTGGTTTTATTATTAGTATATATGAGCCGTTGCGGACCAGAGTGGTCTATGTGCCATCGAGCAAATTGTTTAGGAGAAGCAATTTTCGAAAAATCTCTGAATAAAATTCTGTTCAACGGATTCTTTCAAACAAAATGTTCTAATATAAAGGTTATGAAGTGGTTTAACTTTGGGATACATAAAATTAAGAGTTTCTTTGCGAAATCGGTGATTTCATCTCACTAATGTACATAGACCACTCTGACTTCATATACAGGGTGACAAAAAAGTCCGGTCACACAGGCAAATCTCAATATTTCAAAGAATAAGAAGAAAATCTGAATCTGGCTTTCATAGCATTATTCAGTAACTCCTAAAGATACTTCACAGACGATATCCCGGAATTACACCACCTTTCTCTGATCGAACCAGCTTCAGACGTCTCGGAAAGTCGTAGCAAGCGGCGCGCACGTGCTCCATAGGCATCTCGTCCCAGATTTTCATGATAGCTCGCTTAAATTGCTCCAAATTTGTTATTTTATAGTCGCTCAGCTTCGACATCATGTATTCACACAAGATATAATCCAGTGGATTCAGATT